>NC_071284.1:26248546-26356046 GCF_001660625.3 Ictalurus punctatus
CCTTCGGCTAGTTCGAGTGTGAAATCTGAGCGCCGAGCACTAAAGGGCGTTGCGTGGCGGCATATATTTTCAGGTCATATTTTCTGCATTTTTTTCAGCTGAAATTTTCAGCGGCCTAAATTTCGTGGCACCTCTAGTTTTATAATGTGTATTTGTATGGAATGACTATGTTCCTACCTCTCTCTCTCACGCTCTCTCTCTCTCTCTCTCTCTCTCTCTCTCTCTCTCTCACGCAGTAAGAGCAGAGTATCCAGCATGAACCCCGTGTACAGTCCAGTGCAGCCCGGGACTCCATATGGAAACCCCAAAACCATGGCCTACACAGGTAAGAATTGCTGAATCAGATTGTGACAGACATGATGAGATGTGATATCCTTCTTTGAAATGCAAAGTAATGAGATATTAGATCCCTAGAAAACCTGCAGAGAGCACATTTCTGAAGGCAGTGCTTCAGCCGGAAGTGAGTACTGACTCGTGTTAATTTAAAAACTTTTTTAAGTGACAGAATTCAAGGTGCTTTTGGTTTTTGCAGGGAGCATTTTTTATGCATTTTTTCTTGACTATCTGTCCTTGCTGTTCTTTTTCACCACCAATTCTGGACGTCCATTCATGCTTGGCATCATCACCCATAGTCAACCATAACCCTCCTTCATGTTCGCAGTTCATATTTGCAATCCTTACTCGTATATTTCATCCATCAGCACCCATACTCATCTTAAGTACTTGCTGTTCATACTTACTGCCCATACTCATCATCAATACTCACTGTCCATGCTTGCTGTCCATACTTATCGTCAATATTAACTTTACATATTTGTCGTTCATACTCAATTTCTATACTTATCAGTACTCACCATGCATACTGATCAGTACTCACTGTCCACACTTGCCATCCATATTCATTGTTAATACTCCCTGTCCTCACTCTCCATCCATACTCGCCGTCAATACTTTTTAATACTCACTGTCCATATTTGCCACCTATACTTGTTATTTGTACTTGCCATCCTTATTCATCATTAATACTCGCCAGTCATACTAGTAACTAGTGATGTCATAGTGTGATTTTCTTGTGGTTACTGAGATTAAGGTCAGGATTCGATTATAATCATAATTAGCTGCTTTAATAATTGTCTTTGTAAGGTTCTACAAATGCAGTGAGTGTTTATAAGTGAGGGGTAGAGTGAGGGATGTGTGTTTGTGAATGTCTATATGGATCTAAGTGTTTGTCTCCATGGCAAAACTCTGCTTGTATGCTAGAATAAGAGGCAGTGTAAATAAACAATTTAACACTGCAGTGCAAGCAAGCAAAAGATCCTGAAATATTTTATGAATATTCTAGATGTTTTCTTTTGGATGGTTGACATAAGACACATACAGCACAGCTGATTATATACATGTGAAATAACATTTTGTGCAGTAATTGTGCTTATAATAATGTTCGGAAAATGTCATCATCAAACAGTTTGTTTACTCTCATTTTATTGGCTACCAGCGACTGTAAAGAGAAACAGGATTAGCCAATCGGAATAGATCTGCTTTTATAAGATGTATTTTCTGCCAATTTACTATGATGTTAATTTAATCATTAACAGCAGAACTATCATAAATGTATTTTATTTCCACTGCCCATTAATATTATTAATGTGATCAGATTGGTTAAAATTGTCCTTCTACTACTGTCTGGCATCCATACAAAATACATGAACATGTTGTACAGTACATATTTCACATATAATTATAGAGCAGACATTTAGATATTTCCTCATACTTTACACCTGGCTACGCCCCAGGCATTTGTGTATTCAAAGTATAGCACTGTAGTGTCGACCGCATTGCTGAGAATATCTAAAACTCAATTATAGCGAGAAAGAGAGAGGTGTAGAGCTGTTACACTGCGATTATGTGATACTTGCAGTCTTTGGATGGAGGGAAAATGTGTCGGTACTTACTCAGATTTATTTTTTTAAAAGATCAGAGAGAGGAATGCAAGAAGCAGTAGAAACAGAGAAAAAAATCAATGGAGACAGAGGAAGGAAGAGACAGAAAGAATCAAATGTTGAAAGACGAGTCATATGGCCTGCCATGTTTGGCTCATTGTCTGTGCACTAATATGTGAACTTGATTTTCTCCTGGATTAACATCCCTTTATTGTTCCTAGAATCACTGTTATCTGATGTCGTCATTATTTTTTTTTACTGAAAAATAAGTCTGCGTGTCAGAATGAGTGTCAGAATTGGAACACCTTAATGTCTTGATCCACCACTGACTGACCATCAGCGTCATAAAAAAGTGCTCCCATACACCAGATCTTAAATATTTGGGGAAATTTCCGGTTCCGGCTTGCTACTATGTAGTCGTTGCTGTTTTTTCCGAGCTAGTATGTTAGCGTATTAGTTATGGAAAACAGCTTGCTTAGGAGAAGTGTGTTTTTATTTTAAACGCACGTAGCCTCTCCTGATCTAAGATAAAGAGGAAGGGGGGAGTGTGGGCTTGATTAAGTTTATATGTTTATTACACTCGGTGGCACAGTGGCTTAGTGCATGTTTGCCTCGCAAGTCCAAGGTTGGGGGATCGAATCCTGCCTCTGCCCTGTGTGCATGGAGTTTGCATATTCTCCATGTGCTTTGGGGGGTTCCTCCAAGTCCAAAGACATGCGTTATAGGCTGATTGGTATTTCCAAATTGTCCTTAGCAAATGAATGTATGTGTGACTGTTCCCCGTGATGGGTTGGCACACTCTCCAGGGTGTCCCACGCCTCATGCCCCGAGTCCCCCTGAGATAGGCTTCAGGCTCCATGCAACCCTGTGTAGGATAAGCTGTACAGAATATGGATAGATAGATGAATGGATGGATAAGCTTAGTAGCACTAGCTATCTAACTATATTTAATACTTTACTTTAGGGTGCCAGTTATTAGGTAGTTAGTTGAATTTTGCTAATATACTCCACTGACTGCCTTATCACACTAGCTAGCTTATTTAATGTAAAACTGGTTCTTTTTACTGACCACAAACACATTTCGTTTTGGTACATAAGCATGATGGCAATATGATACCATGTATAAGCAGTGTCATAACGATACAGCAGTACCAGCTCAGTCTCTACACCAGACGTGGCAGTTTCAACTTAGTGTTCCTGGAGAGTTGTGCGTTGTGTGTGTCTGACAGTATGGCAGTATGTGTTTCGCACTCACTCGACTGTATCTTATTAAGACAGACGTGTGGTAATGAACACCATCTGGGCCCATTCTGTTCAATCACCAAGCTCTCTCTCTCTCTCTCTCTCTCTCTCTCTCTCTCTCTCTCCCGCACTCTCTCTCTCTATCTTATTCTCCAAAGTTCTGACGTTGCCATGGAAGATTTACATTAGTATATCACAGCTGATGACTAAATTAGGCTCTTAGTCATCATCCTTTTGAGACATGAATTGACATTTTTGCAGCTTTATGTTCCTTTATTCAGATTGTGTTGCTTATATCTTTTCCCTTGTGTGTGTGTTTATTAGGTTACCCAGCAGGCTATCCTACTGCAGCGCCTGCCTACACACCAAGCCTCTATCAGACAGGCAGTCCAGGGTACCCTCCAGGTGAGAAAACACACACACACACACAGTATGCTGTATGCTCACTTATACAACAAGTAGAATGATGCCAAACTAGATTCCTCCACGGCCAATAACTTTAGTCTGTATTACAAATTTTTATGCCTCAAATACTCTTAAATTATACCATTACCATGTTTGGAATATTTTTTCCCCCACAGTGTTTTTAGGGTTGTTGGGGGGTTTTTTTTTGTATATGGGGTGTGACAGTATCAGAATACAATTTAAGGACTCGATTTTAGATTTACAATACAATTTAAGACAAGAGGCCCCCCCTTTACTTTTATAGACTTTCTCTGTCATTTGGAATTGTGGACATTGGTTAGTAGATTTTATATCCGTTACCTTGGCCCCAAAATTACTGTATATCAGGCCAATCCCACAGTGTGTGTATTAGAGACTCTGGAACGCCTAAGCCACAAATATTGCACATGAGGTTAGAATGAGGTTACACATGAGTATGGATGGCACGATGGTTGGGAAATTTGGGGGGCTTTAAATATGTTAATGCATACTGTGTCCCAGTCAATAGATTTTTTTTACATAATGAGAAGTCTATAGCCCAACCTTGTATATCCAGCCATCCATCCATTTTCTATAACGTTTATCCTACTGGGTCACAGGGAACCTGGAACCAATCCCAGAGAGCATGGGGCACACCCTGGATGGGGTACACCCTGGATGCAGAGCACAATCACATACACATTCACGCACCCATTCATGCACTACGGACAGTTTGGACATGCCAGTCAGCCTACCATGCATGTCTTTGGACCAGGATAGGAAACCGGAGTACCCGGAGGAAACCTCCGCAGCACAGGGAGAAAATGCAAACTCCGCATATTGTATATGGTACCCTTAATATCCAGTCTAAAACAGGATGGGTACTAAATTGATTAACCTCTTAATTTTGAGTTATTACACTAACAATAAATTCATATCAACAGACTGATGGACAGATGGCAAAAATCCTAGATAATCTTAGCCAGAATATGGGCCTTGAACATAAGTGTTTTCTGTTTGTCAAACATGAAGGAAGCTATTGAAGAAAATCTATTTCAGACATTTGACCTTGCTGTGACCTTGTCCATGTTTGGATTGATTCTATAATATAATCACTTTGTCTGCTGGTTATAATGATAATTACATATAAATCCTACAAGCAGTCAGCCACTGTTCTTGAGAGATCACGCTAACTCTCAGATGGACGGACCAATCGAAAACAGTCATTTTAACCTACAGAAACAATTCGTACTCATAACAGGCTTACAGCCCTGTAAAACTGTTACTCCTAATGTACATCAAACAATGTTTGTGAAAATAAAGTGTTTTCAGTTTTAGACATCATAAAGCTTGGAAAAACAACTAAATTTTCAGCTAATTCTAAATAGATTGAAATGAGTGAGTGAATTTTTTACTGGGTAATTTGTTAAAGTGTCATTTTTGTCAACTAATGACCACATATTCAGTTTCAGCATGTCTTTAGTGTTCTGCCATGTTTAGCTTTACATGTTTAGAAAGATATTTCAATAATTCAGTTACATTATGGCTGAGGTTCTGAGCTAGACTAAATAAGTGTGTGCCAGTGCATTAAACATAAACACTTTTCAGCAGGCAAATTACTTAAAATGCAGATTCTGATGATTGGTTAAAAATTGTGACTATTGGAACCAATTATTGTTCCTGCTGCTTGTACTGTACTAGAATGATGAAGTGTTGTTTCAGAAAAAGATTTGGATAAATATTGTGTTGGTTATTATTCAAATTTACATTATGGTTAGTCAGTAATGATACATTATAGTAATGAGCTTATACAACAAGTACTGCTCAGAGGCTTTGCAGTGGGGTTTGAACTTCTAACTTTCTGATCACTAGCTGCAAACCTTAACTATTATGTTAATCTGTTTAACACTGTTTACTGATGAAGCAGCAGTTGGTAAACCTGGACACGTGTGTGTGTGTGTAGGTATGTAGTGAGCTGTTTTATGAAAATGGCGTTGGATTAAACTTTAGTCTATGATAGCCTCCAGTGGATGAGACGTCCTGTTCTCTCCATCCTAACAGATGGGTGTGAAAAGGTGTAGGCAGAGTTCAGGGCAGAAACACACACGCTGGGCATCTTGCCCCGTCTGGGCATTTGTGTGAACTGCTGGGTGCATATTAACACCTGTGGTGAGTCGAGCTGGCACTGTACTGTGTAACATCCATCTTTTTTCATCTCTCTGTCACTTAGGGTTGCTTTTGTTATAATCTGTGGTAAGGTTTCTTTTCACCCGTTATACCTTTTGTGAATTTCAGCATAATGTCAAATGCACACTACGTAAGACTAGCCCTCAGAGGTCATTACTAATTCTACCCAGTAAGTCACTCAAAAAGATGTAGCACATCCACAAATGTTGGAGAAAACATGTGGTAGTCTGTTTCCTTCTAAATTAGTAATTAGTGTCCTCCGCTAATTTTGGCGCCCTTGGTAAATATGAGCAAAGAAGGATGTGAAATTGTTTAACCTTTTGAGCTTTTGTTCAGAAAATTCACAAAAATACTCTGCTCTCATGGATATCAAACAATTGCAAACAAAACACAGGTTTATCCAATATGTGTGTGTGTGTGTGTCTCTCTCTCTCTCTCTCTCTCTCTCTCTCTCTCTCTATATATATATATATATATATATATATATATATATATATATATATATATATATATATATACACACACATCCTAAAAGGTTGCCAATAATTGGTGCACACCTATATTCAAAGATTTTTTATATATATATATATATATATATATATATATATATATATATATATATATATATATATATATATATATATATATATACACAGTATCTCACAAAAGTGAGTACACCCCTCACATTTTTGTAAATATTTGATTAATATCTTTTCATGTGACAACACTGAAGAAATGACACTTTGCTACAATGTAAAGTAGTGAGTGTACAGCTTGTGTAACAGTGTAAATTTGCTGTCCCCTCAAAATAACTCAACACACAGCCATTAATGTCTAAACCGCTGGTAACAAATTGAGTACACCCCTAAGTGAAAATGTCCAAATTGGGCCCAATTAGCCATTTTCCCTCCCCGGTGTCATGTGACTTGTTAGTGTTACAAGGTCTCAGGTGTGAATGGGGAGTAGGTGTGTTAAATTTGGTGTCATCGCTCTCACACTCCCTCATACTGGTTACTGGAAGTTCAACATGGCACCTCATGGCAAAGAACCCTCTGAGGATCTGAAAAAAAGAATTGTTGCTCTACATAAAGATGGCCTAGGCTATAAGAAGATTGCCAAAACCCTGACACTGAGCTACAGCATGGTGGCCAAGACCATACAGCGTTTTAACAGGACATGTTCCACTTAGAACGGGCCTTGCCATGGTCGACCAAAGTTGTTGAGTGCACGTGCTCAGCGTCATATCCAGAGGTTGTCTTTGGGGAAATAGATATATGAGTGCTGCCAGCATTGCTGCAGAGGTTGAAGGGGTGGGGGGTCAGCCTGTCAGTGCTCAGACCATACACCGCACACTGCATCAAATTGGTCTGCATGGCTGTCATCCCAGAAGGAAGTCTCTGCTAAAGATGATGCATGTACAGCAGAAATGTTCAATAAAAATGAAACTGGAAAAAAAAAGATGATGCACAAGAAAGCCCGCAAACATTTTGCTGAAGACAAGCAGACTAAGGACATGGATTATTGGAACCATGTCCTGTGGTCTGATGAGACCAAGATAAACTTATTTGGTTCAGATGGTGTCAAGCGTGTGTGACGGCAACCAGGTGAGGAGTACAAAGACAAGTGTGTCTTGCCTACAGTCAAGCATGGAAGTGGGAGTGTCATGGTCTGGGGCTGCATGAGTGTTGCCGGCACTGGGGAGCTACAGTTCATTGAGGGAACCATAAATGCCAACATGTACTGTGACATACTGAAGCAGAGCATGATCAGTATGCAGTATTCCAGCATGATAACGACCCCAAACACAAGATGACCACTGCCTTGCTAAAGAAGCTGAGGGTGAAGGTGATGGACTGGCCAAGCATGTCTCCAGACCTAAACCCTATTGAGCATCTGTGAGGCATCCTCAAACGGAAGGTGGAGGAGCACAAGGTCTCTAACATCCACCAGCTCTGTGATGTCATCATGGAGGAGTGGAAGAGGACTCCAGTGGCAACCTGTGAAGCTCTGGTGAACTCCATGCCCAAGAGGGTTAAGGCAGTGCTGGAAAATAATGGTGGCCACTTAAAATATAGACACTTTGGGCCCAATTTGGACATTTTCACTTACGGGTGTACTCACTTTTGTTGCCAGCGGTTTAGACATTAATGGCTGTGTTGAGTTATTTTGAGGGGACAGCAAATTGACACTGTTACACAAGCTGTACATCCTATACACTTTATATTGTAGGAAAGTGTCATTTCTTCAGTGTTGTCACATGAAAAGATATAATCAAATATTTACAAAAATATGAGCTCCATGCACACACACACATTCACACACTCATTCACACCTAGGGGCAGTTTAGTGTAGCCAATCAACCCACATACATGTTTTTGGGAGGTAGGAGGAAACCGGAGATCACTGAGGAAACCCAGACAAAACTCCACACAGATAGTAATCAGAGTTGTTGAGCTGTGAGGCAGCAACACTGCCTGCTGTGCAATCATGCCACCTAGCTCTTTGTGTGTTCCTAAACATAAAGATAAAGATTTTTCCTTACTTTTTTTGATTTGCAAATGCAAACATGATGATAAACGTTAATTGGGGGTTTTTTGTGTTTATTTTATTTTTTAACAGAATTCCTTTGCTCATTTTTGTGAACAAGAGTGACAAATTATTCTCATCATGTCAGAAATGTTAATTAGGTGACTTCAAAGGTGACTTCATCATATTTGTAAACTCCATTTCAACTGAATTTGATCAACACTGGTCATACTGCTCTGAGCACTGCCTGGATGGGTCCTCTATTTTTCAACAACAACAAAAAACCCTGCATCAGGTATTATGACCCAACACTGCCCCCTTGTGGTTATACAGAGAATGTGTTTTTCTTATGAAGAACGACTACAGTACGACTGTGAAAGAACTGTTCCTCACACACATGCATTAAGTAAATATGCTCATTACTCAGTACTCCTTTTTAGGGCGTATCTCACACAGACACACGTTTGTCTCACTATCCTTATGATGTCCTTTAACTGAAATATATATATTATGCATCTAATTAATGCTATGCTGCTCCTAAATCTAACCCTAACATTAACTTCAGTAAATAAAGGGAAGCCCTTTTGGCACATTTAGTTTTTTAAATAAAGTATTAACAATATGTCAGGTCAAGTGGGGAGGCCTGTGGCGTAGTCGGCGTTCCAGTTCATTCTAAAGGTGTCCAGTCACTTTGTGCACAGGGACATTGTCTTGCTGGAACAGGCCTCTTAGTTCTAGTGAAGGGAAACTGTAATCTTACAGCATATAAAGACATACTATACTATACAATTTTGTAATGCGCTTCCAAATTTGTTGCAACAGTTTGGGGAAGAACCATATATGGGACAGGTGTTCACAAACTTATGGCAATATCTATATGACAATATCTGTATCTGTTTAGTGCCCCATATTCTGTTTTAAACCCAGAGTGGATGTTGCAAATACATTTACATTTATTCACTTAGCAGACGCTTTTATCCAAAGCGACTTACAAATGAGAAAGATACAAGCAAAGCGATATCAAGCAGAGAACAATACAAGAAGTGCTACCATACAAGATCCATTAATTGAATTCCAGAAGAAGCAAAGTGCAGAGTAGAGGTGTAAGTGTTTTTTTTGTTTGTTTGTTTGTTTGTTTTTTTTTGTTGTTTTTTTTTTTTATTTTTTTTTTTTTTTTTATAAATATTATGAGTTGGTTAGGTGTTCATAGAAGAGGTGGGTCTTTAGCTGTTTTTTGAAGATGGTGAGAGATTCTGCAGTCCGGATTGAAATTGGAAGTGCATTCCACCACTGAGGAACAGTTAGTGTGAAGGTTCTGGAAAGGGACCTTGCGCCATGCGGAGTTGGAAATACCTGAAGGGTTTTTTTTTGTTTGTTTTGATTAAAATATGAACTCGACCCCTATGGCCCGGAAAACACTAGGGAAAATGGCATGCTGTGTGAATTCTGGCTCTGACGGTTCCTCAATCACTCGAGTTTATAATTGGTCTCAACTACAGATTTTTATTTGTTTTACTTGTTTATATTTTTTCTAACAAGTTTAGTTGATTCTGTTTCCCAGACTATAAATAAACTAGTAGCCTAATTTAGACCACCAGTAATTGACCATACATTTACTAAGGATGAATAAATGCTATAAATGCTTTATCTCTTCAACCCAAGTAATGTATTTGTATTCAGTTACAACCCTTTCATATACCAGTTTATCTTTGTGTACCCTGTACGCTACCTACTTACACAAACACACACACTTCTTACAGTGCACATGTTCTGTGTCCTGAATTCAGCTGTTTACTTTCATTATAATATATGTAATGTGGGTGTGGTGCAGGAGTGTGCTGTATTTGCTCAGATATTCTCCCAGATGTCTGGCAACAAGACAGAAATAATGACTTGTGCACAAAGGCATAGATTAATTACAGGTGCAGTAATCTATTTCCCTCAAGCATGGTTCTCAACGCATCTTACAGTTTTCACTTTTAATATATTTATTTGTTAAATATCTGTCCAACCTTAACATCATTAGACATCAGTCATGTCTCTGCCTCAAGGATTTTTGAATGTTGAGGTGTTTGTAATGTCTGGCATGTTTTAGAAGAAGCAGACTTTGTCACATATACATTACAGCACAGTGGAAAACTTTTTTCGCATAATAAGCTGGGGTCAGAGCACAGGGTCAGCCATGATACAGCGTCCTGAAGCAGAGAGGGTTCAGGGCCTTGCTCAAGGGCCCAACAGTGGCAGCTTGGCGGTGCTCGAGTTTAAAACCCCAACTTTCTGATCAGTGATCCAGTGCCTTAACCATTTAGGAACAGCCTAAATATGTGCTGCTCAAATCCTGTACTTATGGTTTTCTATTACAGTATTTTACATTATGAGCTTGTTGCCTATGAAGGATATGTGGCCTTTCCGCCGATCAATTCCAGTAAAAGAGACATGCCCTCTCTGCCTGTCGGTTCCTGTGGAAGAGGCATGGCCTTTCTGCCTGTCAATAGTAAATCATATTGTATAGTATAGTATATAATATTGTTGGGTGCTTTAAATACATTTTTCATATGTGGGGATATTGATCATGTATTTAGGCTGGATCATCTCTGAATTAGCAATACACCTTTCTAGTCACATCAGAACTTGTCATATTTTCAAAGCAAGCATAATATATACAGCATTTTAGAACCACATTCACTTGTCTCATTATCAACACAGAATGTGTGTTGGTGTCTATTCCAGTGTTTTTTCAGCCAATGTTTGTCTGTGACTGCCAACAGTTTGCTGTGTTCAGTAGGATTTGCTTTGTTGTAAAGTTAGGAAACAAACCCACCCCTTGTCTAAACTGAGTGCATTAGTGAAGCTAAGCAGGACAGATAGAAATGACTCAGATATTGAGAAAGAATGAAACACATATATATTTAATACCAAGAGGATTAGTATAGATTATATCTCTGGACTATGAGGAGCTTTGTTTGGACTGACACTTAACAGTTTGGAGGCTGTTTCATTGTGCATATAAATAGTGTCACTATCTGATTTATGTCTTTTTTTTCTGTCTGTTCTCTCTCTCTCTCTCTCTCACATTTCGGCTCAATTCAGTTCTGTATAGATGTTCTGGCAAAGTTTGAAATTGAATAGCAATAATGACAGCAACTATAACACTAAGAACAATATTCTCTCTGATTTTATTCATTGTCATTTAGAATGGTTTATTAGCATGACTTTTATTATGACTTTTAATGATTTATTATGCAATCATGCTTAATCTTGCTAAGTACAAGTCAATTGAGTGCTCCGGTTTACATATGCTTAGGACATAGAGGAAAACAGAAAATAATTTTTTCATTTCATTTTTCAAAAGACATTTAACATGTTCACATTCAGTTTCACGGACGTTTTGCAGTGAAGACAAACCTAGATGATATCAAAAGTTTTTCCTTCTGTAAATGCGATAAAATTATACTCTAATAACCTTATTGTTCACTATTCAGTTTCATCACTTTAAAAACCATGGTACACATGATACACACGTTTGCATTAATCTCTTTGTCATCCATTACACATATCTAAATTAAGTGTATCTCTTTTTCTCTTTCAGGATACACCGCAGGGACTCCGTATAAAGTTCCCCCGTCCCAGTCGAATGGCGCTCCTCCTCCATATTCCCCCTCTCCAAATACATATCCCTCAGCCATGTACCCTATCCGCAGTGCCTACCCCCAACAGAACCTCTACACTCAGGTAAGGGAGCCACAATCTGCATTTCACCATGTTGAAAGATGATTAATCAAAATTGCACTAGGTGAAAACATTCTGCCTTCAGTTGGAAGCAGAATCGAAGGTGTGGGAGGAAGTGATGCAATAGACTAGTATAGATGACTAGCAGCAACATTTATGAAACTACTGACGAGATTATTGTGCCTTATTTACTGATGATTGAGTGAAAGGGTGTGGATTGCTTTATTTTCTGCAACCCAGTCTAGACAAGTACCAGACATAAAATATAACAAGAAGCATCTTGTTGAGACTTTTTATGGTTTCATCATGTCTCACAAGTGTTTTGGGAAGTTTCACAGTTACAGAAAAAAGTAAAAACCCATACAAAATCAATAACACAAAAATATATGAAAAATATTAACTGGTTTAGTAAAATGGGTCTACAGGGGATTGCATCTTTCAAATAGACAAACTTAGCATGTCTTTTGGGGCATTTGCCTTAATATTTGTACACTTAAAAGCGTTTCTGTCTAAAGGTACAAAATAAAAGATGGTGTCTATGCAAATGCATTAATTTATCACCTACAGTGTGATTTAATAAGCCTGATATTTACTTCAGGAACCACAACTGCATGCATAAATGAATACAAAGAGCTGGTATTAAGCCTTCGGGAGCTCGTTTCCACTATTTGTAGATAATAGGAAACCTTTTTTTAATGTTATAATGTCAAAATAAAGAGAATGTCCTTTGAAGTTATGACTAGTGTACGTACAGTATTGTTGGTTTATTAGATATTCACAAATTGAGGTGCAAATATCTAATAATGCCTACAGCATTGAGAGCCTGTGATTCATACATACCATGGGATTGCTACATATTCATATCTGGGGGTTTTTTGAATTCATTTCATATTCTAACAGCTTGAGACATACTTGACTCACAATTCAGTGCATATGCCTTATTTTTTGTTTACCCTTTCGGGGGTCTTTTTGAGATTAGCTAACATAACTAGATTCAAATTGCACATGCTAATTGGCCTCTTTATTTAGGGTTTTAGTATGTCAGGACTTGAATTTGAATATTAACATTATGCATCAGTATATACAATAATATACAGATTTGTGGAAATATGATTGAAAAACAGCCTTCAGAAAATATCATTCATTAATTATATTCTGTTGCTGCTGTCTCCTTAGGGAGCCTACTACACCCAGCCTGTGTACGCTGCACAGCCACATGTTATCCATCACACCACGGTGGTGCAGCCGAACAGCATCCCCTCTGCCCTGTACCCCGCCCCAGTGCCCCCTGTGACCCCCCGGCCCAGCGCACTCACCATGGGCATGGTGGCAGGAACCACGATGGCCATGTCTGCAGGTCTGTCTGTCTGTCTGTCTGTCTCTCACTCACTCACCCACTAACACACCCACTCACACACACAGTAATTTAAGGGCAGTGGTAGCTCAGTGGTTAAGATGTTGGACTACTGATTGGAAGGTCGTGAGTTCAAATCTCAGCAAGCTTGAGCAAGGCCTTAGCTCTCAACCGCTCAGCTGTATAAATAAGATAAAATGTAACATCCTTTTGACTTCTGCAAGTTACCCTGCATAAATGTAAATTTCTAACACTGTGTATAGGTATGGCTGGTAGGCCTTAAATAGTAGTAAATAGAAATAAATTACGTAAACTAGTGTATGTTACCACACTAATGAACAGACGACACAAATTCCCACATTGGCCCTTCTCTATCATGGCCCCCTAATAATCCCCATCTCTGAATTGGATATATCACTCTCTCCTCTCCACTAATAGCTGGTGTGTGGTGGGTGTTTTGGCGCACTATGACTGCTGTCGCATCATCCAGGTGGATGCTACATAATAGTGGTGGTTGAGGAGATCCCTCCCCATACTATGTAAAGCGCTTTGAGTGTCTAGAAAAGCGCTATATAAATGTAACTATAACTAACAAAAAGACAGTGATCCGGATGTATTTCGTGACTAATTAAAGCAGTCAAAGCAAATCAGATTGTAAACTGTGCTCTCAAAATATCTAGAGGAGTACATCTAGTACATCTTCCTACATTACAAACATAATAAATCATCTTTATGGTGTTTAAACAGTATCTTTAGTAAAGACCACAAGGGCATCCTTCTTGAGCTTGCAGAGTGGTATCAATACTCATGGTCATTAAACATGCGTGAAAGTGCAAAGAAATTGTCACATGTGTGAGCACTTCAGTTCTGCAAGCACTGAGACAGGTGCACTGAGGCACTTCCTTTCTGTTCACTCTTAACTTTAATTATGAGCCAAGGTGCAATTCACCTCATTTTTATAATGCTCATGCTCACTAATACTGTTCTTCATGCTCAGGTCAGCTGCTCTCTCACACTCTGTTAATCAGTCCCTCCAAGATTTTGCTATCACAGAAATTAAAGCAAAATCAAGGAAATTCCACAATATTCAGAGAAGCTTACAATTTTCCAAATGTTACCGCACATTTTATGCAGCTTTGGACCATGTCATCACAGCACATCGTGTGACATCATCACATTGCGCATTCAACCAAAACCATCTTCTATTCACGTGTGTCAAATATGAGTACAGCTAAAAGTTCTCATTTACCAACAAACATCACAGTGAAAGACCGTACAAAACAATTTCGTGGAATTGTAATTTGAGTAGTTTGTTGCAACTGCACCAGTATATACCAGCATGTACTGAGTAGGTTACTCATTTTGGTATCAATAACCGTATTCATCAATGCCAAAAAAAATTTTTTATCCCACTCAGTCTGAAAAATTGGTATTGATAAGTTGGGATTGTAGTAATTTACATAATAAAAAGAGATATCTACTGTCTGTCAATTGTTAAGTTTGTTCTATTCATTTTAGACAGACACAGGTTTGTTATATTTACAATTTAATGCTGTTTTTTTTAAAGAGATAATCAAATGATCAAATATTAACATGGTAAATCATTCATAAATGAAATCTACATAATTCCCCCTTCTCTGGTTATAGTTCATTACCCAAAGCATGTTTGTTGCCTGAAGTTTGTTACTTCAGTTTTACACTAAAGCTGGTTTAATGTATCAAACCACTATCGAAAGTCATTAACTACAATTTGGCTTAGTAGAAAACTGTCAGCTTCAATTCTGTCTCTATTGTCATAATGATATCTGTATTGAGACCAGTGCCTCTTTCTCTGAATCTCAGTGTGCTGATGCTTTGATAGATGGTGCTGTTAAGATGTAAAGAGACTAACGATAATGCATTGTGATTCTCCAATCAGGAACGCTGTTGACCACACCCCAGCATACTCCCATTGGTCCACACCCTGTTACGGTGCCAACGTATCGTCCGCAAGGGACGCCTGGCTACAGCTATGTGCCACCTCACTGGTAGAGCCAACCTGTCAATCATGTAAGCTCATTTCGCCTCTTGCTCTGATTTCAAATACTGCTTTAATGCACCCTTGTCAACTCCCCTGTTGATTTCCTCATGGCTTAATTGTTACTTTTATATTAGTGCACATAGACTTAACTGAAGTGCATTTTGATAGATGATTAATAGATGAGCAATTAAGTCAGGCATTAGTTGCAACTTATCTGGAAAGCTTTGCAATTTGCATGCAGTTATGTGACGGTCTGCCATTCCCATCCCTGCTTTCCACCCAGTGTTCCCAGGATAGGCCCTGGAGTTACCATGACCCAGGGTAAAACAGTTAGAGCAAATGAGTGAATGAATTAATTTGAGCCAAAGAAAAGAGGTGCTAATACCCAACTACTCCATGTGTATATGGTAGCTGATTGTTTTGAGCTGTTGTTTTACTCTACTAGCTAGTTAGCAAGGAGGCTATCTAACAAGCCAATATGTCTCATGACTCATATGCACATGCTTTGAATGGGTTTTAAGTGTTTATGCATATTAAATATACTTTATATTGCCAAAGGATTGTGGACACCTGACCATTGTTGGCCTTCCTCAAACATTTGCCACAAAGTTGGAATGTCTTTGTATATTGTAGCTTTACACTGAAACTAAGGAGCCCAAACCTGTTCCAGCATGACGATGCCCCTGTGAACAAAGCAAGGTCCATAAAGACGTGGTTTACTCAAGTTCGACGTGGAAGAATATGAGTGGCCCGAGCCCTGACCTCAACCCCACTGAACACCTTTTAGATGAATTGGAACACCGATTCCTCCATGGATCGGACTTGTTTGTCCAGCATATAGCATTGATGCTTGATTGGATTGGGATCTGGGGAATTTGGAGGCCAAGTTAATACTTGTCCACTCTGTCATTATCCTCAAACCATTCCTGAACAATTTTTGCAGTGTGGCAGGGCGCATTATCTTGCTGAAAGAGGCCACTGCCATTAGGGAAAACCATTGCCATGAAGGGGTGTACTTAGTCTGCAGCAATGTTTTAGGTAGGTGGTATGTATCAATGTAACATCCACATGAATGCCAGGACCCAATGTTTCCCAGTAGAACATTGTCCAGAGCATTACACTCCCTCCGCCGGCTTGCCTTCTTCCCATAGTGCATCCTGGTGAGATCACTTCCCCAGGTAAGTGACGGCCATGCACTCAGCTGTTCACATGTTGTAAAAGAAAACCTGATTCATCAGACCAGTCCACCTTCTTCCATTGCTCCATGGTCCAATTCCGATGCTCACGTGCCCATTGTAAGGTCTTTCGGCGTATACAGGGGTCAGGATGGGCTTTCGGACAAAGCAAGCCGCGATGCACTGTGTTCTGACACCTTTCTATCATTGCCAGCATGACCTTTTTCAGCAGTTTGTGCAACAGTGGCTCTTCTGTGGGATTGGACCAGACAGGCTAGCATTCGCTCCCCACACACATCACTGAGCCTTGAATTAAATAGTTTAAATAGATCACTATTTAAATGTAAGCAAATTTCTGAAATTGACCTTGTTAACACCTTATCTCTTCCATTTAAGCACGTGTTCAGATAGCACTAATGGATTTCATCTAACATGGCTCATCAAGTTTTATACAAACTTGTGAAGTCCAGGACAGTTAGAGTTGAAGAATGGTTATGGTTTTTCATTATAGCTCTTTTTGATATTCTCAGCACGCTATAGAATCTAATTTTCAGACTTTGTGGAGCATGTTAAACATTTCTCAAGATTGATGTGCTAATGAAAACCTCCTCACTGAGCATATACTGTATTGTGAACAGGACTGTGTTTGCCAGGGCTTAGCAGACAGTTTTATCTTTGTGCTGACCTTGGCTTAGCAGCCTAGTTAAGATGTTTTGGGAAAGGGCTTTTTGGTATGTAGGCAGTTGAACTTTGAAGGGTATGTACATGAAGCTTCAATAAAACCATTCCTCTTCTCCAGGTTTCTGCCTGCTTGGATCCTTATTTAGAAGAAAATTACTTCACAATCCATCAGAGTGCATGCTGTCCTTAAAGCAAAAGAGGGACAAACCAAATAATACGATATTCATGTAAATATTTGTAAGATTCTACTGGAGTTGTTGCTGATAATATAATTTTTAATGAACAATTTTATATTAAATTAAAAAGCGAATGCAAAATAGGAGCATTTTTACTAGTGGTCTCAGACCATTGGACCCCACTTTAGCTACAATCTATGCAATGTATATAGGGTATAGTTACTAATTTTTCCATAATTATATTTCTGCCACAGTTGTTTCTGCTCTACAAAAACCTTCCCTTGTGCTGCAAGTGGACACTCAGCTGATGTAGTTGATTAACAACGTCTTAGTGGTTCTGGGAAATCAACAAGGGTGTGTTAAACAACCTTAAAACACAGCATTCAGATACTCACACCTATGCCTTATTTTTCTCTTAAACAGATCTGGAGTTAAACGTCGTATGCAAAATCTTCAAGTGTTACACAGGCTCTCTGTGATCAGCAGCCACGTCTGCCAGAACAGAAGAAAAAAAGGGTCACTTTATGCATTCTTATGTCTTTTTGTAAAAGCTGCTTTTTTTTTCTCCTCTATTTTTTTTCTAATTTAATTTCTTCTTGTGTTTTAGTCTTACTATTCCTTACCTGTTTTGTTGCATTTTTTTAATCAATATTTTTAACAATCAACTCCTGCAGAAACTCCAGAATGATTTTGACCAATTGCGACTTTGAAACAATGTGCTTTTTTGTTGATGTTGTTGTTGTTGTTGTTGTTCCATATTTCCACTGGTGAGTGGGAATGTACATTGCACCATGCTCATCATGTCTGTCATGCCAAATATTATAAGGTTTAGATAGTAGTGCAGGGTGTTTTTTTTTTTGTTTGTTTGTTTGTTTGTTTTTGTTTTTCCATTTGTGTAGATTTTCAGATTCCCTTTAGAAGGGCTGAGACGGGTTTCTGCTTTTCAGTTTTGATTTCATACAACTTTCTTCTGTTCATCTTCTAGCATTGATAACAAGGGTGTCTTCCAATTTGTAGCAGTTTATTAGGTACATTTGTAATAAGTTTAGCACAGTGAGTAGGACAGCTCGATGTGATTCAGACTTCATTAGGATGTCGAGCGCTTACACTAATCTCAGTTATTCACTTAGTAGAGGACTCTGGTTTCTTTATTTACTGGATCATCTGGATATAGTAAGCTTCTAAATTATGACGTGCAAATTATATTTCTATAGATTCATGTAATGAGATGTGCTCTTGCGGTGGTTTGCAATTGGACATACATGCTGAAACACCTGCCAACACACAGTCTCAGTGGGGGCAAGTGATATAAAAATGGCACTTAGGCTGAAGGATCAGGGTCAGATTTCATCTTAATGCAAAATATGTGCCAAGACACAGAACGATTGGGATCGACAGGGTCCTGAGTTAATATTCATGATCTCTAAATTATGGTGGACTGTAAATATGAAACACACTAACAAAGCAAATCAGCAAACATAACAGCAAATCAGAAATCACATCAGCAATAACGTAAGGGAAGGTCCTTATTGAACATCACATGCATGTTGCTGGTTAGCTATGGTGTACATCATGCTAAGACTCTGCAGAAAACAGCTGGATTTTTTTTTTTTTACAGGAAATGCTAGACTAAATGAATCTACTGATGTTTTTATACATACTTACTTTTACCAAGTGTACATGTATGATATGCTGTCAACTTTGCACAGCATTAAAATTAGTATGCAAATTCTAAAATTAAATAAACAAAAATATATGAATAAATTAATTAATTAACTAAAAGCTTAAAAGTAGCCTTGTTTTTCAGAAGAATTACTCCTCACAATAGGAGGCTGAGATAAGAGTTATCCTTGTGATCGTCATACTCCGTGTCCAATCAGTAGCAAGCTTGATGTTCAATAATGATCTTTCCTTGCCGTTTTGTGTTGATGTCTGTGTTTCTGAATTTGTTTTTGCGTTTTTGGTTTGTTGATGTGTTTTGCATTTACCAAAACGGATTTAAAGGGATTTTTATCATGCATTTAGAATGAATCAGTAATGATTGCAGTAAGTAGTAGACTAATCCTTCATTCACATTAAAAGGTGACAAATCATTAACCCAGTTTTTTGCTTGTTGGTATGCACTCTACAGTTTTTTTAGTGTTCTAATAGGAAGTGATTTTTATAGGTTATTGTAAAACTGATACCTGTTTTTTTAAATGATTTAATATCTTCCTATTTCTGTTGCTTTAAATGGTATTCATTTGTCAAATTGTTAATATCAAACATTGACTATCCAAATTTGCAGACAGTTGAGAAAATCTTGATTTGATTGTCACTGTGCCAGAATTGGAGAGCAGGGTCTGTACACTGGATGTAGACCATTGGGCAGGTCTTTAGGTGTGACGGATGGGTCTGTCTTTTAGCCCATACAAGTCCTCAAACATACCATTTACTTTTTTCTTTTTTTATAATATTTCTCATAATCCTGTCAGGTTAGCTTATGTTTGAAGTCTATGAACCTTTAGAAATATGACTCGAACTAATTTCTCAAAGGATATCTGAGGAAATTTTATGATGGCTAGTTGGCTAGCCACAAAGCCTGTGAAAATGCATGAGCATAAATGACTGCCAATGTCCTCAATCTTCTGATTTGAAGCCCTTCATAAATGGACTCAATGGCACACTTACATTCTCATTTATGCCCTTCAGGACAAATGCAGCATTCGACTAGAGCTCATAACTCAGAATTTCCAAATAAAATGACCTATCAATATGGCTCCACGCACTCTCAACAGTAAATCAAGTACTGGTTCTTTCCTTTTAAATGAGATTACTGTAGTATTTGCTTCAGATCAATCGACACACAGACATAACATGAACTATAACACTGACCATACAGCTTATTAGCTGGCTTGCTGTTTTAGTTCATAAGATTTTGCTGCTTGGCAGAGCAAACAAAATATGGTATTTACTCTACATAATAGAGGAAATCATTCCTACTTCACAGTTGAGTGGACTGCAGCAACACTCAGAGCCACTCCTATTTCCATATATGGTCTCAGTGCAGTGCTCACATTTTCATTTATGGCTTTCAAACCACGTCCACCCAGTGTCACTCATATTTCCCCAATATGAACCCATATATGGACTCAAGATGCACCTTCCATCGTGCAGCCAGTCCATGTTGAAATTGTAGTTGTGCTATGCCACAGGAAATGACTGCTTGCTTTGTCGCTTTGTCACTTCCTAGTGTGAATGTAGGGTAAAAACAAGTAGAAAAGGGCATAAAGGTGACCAGTTGAGAAATCCCCAAGTCCTCTGTGAACATTTGGGCCCGGAGGCCTCGCTGCACAGATTTGAGAAGTATTTGTTAAATGCAATAATAAAAACTGCCTCAATGTACAACAGCATTGAAAGAAAGAATATTGTGAATCCTACTCCCTTGTAATCTATGAACGCACTACATTACATATCAGTTACTTTATAAAATAATATCAGCATATTGACACAGATACGTAATAATCAAATATACAGTACACTATTTAATGATCTACTAAAGGAAGACAAGTGTATATACTATGGTACCCATTTGGCTTGATTAGGAATGTGCCGATATTCAGTTTTTGATTTTTTAGGGCAGTCTACAGATATTACCATGATATTGTATATAAAAACTGTTTCCTGTATCCTTCTCTTTGGCTGGCATGTTTTGTTTTTGTTCTGTTTTGTTTTTTTGTCATAGAACACAACAGGACATTCTTGGGAGAAAACTGATGGCTAATATGGAGAGCAGACATACTCTTAAATGGAAAGCAGGGTTACTGATGCTATCCTGGAATATGTTTAAACTTTTTTTGCTGTTTTCTGTTCTGAAGGTTTCTACCACAGTAGCCACACACACTGAAATTATTTGCCTTGTTTTGTAGCATTTTATGTAAACCTGATGAACTAACAAGCAATCTCCAACAAGCAGCAGCTGCTTTTCTGGTGATGAGTGCAACTAGAATATTCCTAGCAGACTAACATAGGTAGCTAACTAAGGATAAATTGCAAATTAGCTAAATATGGTCACTAAATAAGCTTTGAAATTGCAGTAGATTAGCTAATTGATTTTGACTACAAAATGATTTCTGACAATCTATGAACAGAAATACAAGCACAGACATGAAAATTTGTAAACTTGCTCCACAGTCAGGGAGAGACAGCTTGTTGAAAAATTCAAGGAAATCTGGTCTGGTGAAGAGAATAATGGGATTGACTACACCATGAAAGGTATTTGCAAAGCTGCCCTCACATTAAATCAAAGAATGGGACAGGCTTTATGTTGGGAGTACGCAAATGCTGCCTACCTTGGTAGCCACCTTGCGATAGAAATGCATTGATTGCCTGTGTTTAATGCTGGGGTTTATCATATTATTGATTATCGGCACATCCCTAGTCACAGGATTAATATTATTCTTGGTCAACACATTTATCATTTAGGCTACTCAAACACTACTTGAAATATAGTCATCCGAATGAGAAGACTCAGAAATTTTATGGGACATTATGACATGCGGATTTCAGCTCTTCAGGTCAGTATTCAGTAGAGCCTTTGTGAAACATTCCTTTATTATAAAGGAGGGAGTGAGAGGAAGAAAACTTGTACAAGACTAAAACTGGACTACTTAATTGGAAAAATTCCAAATTCTTCCTCTTACCTGTGGCAGCATAGGAAAACCCTTTAATTCATAAACTTCAGAAGAATTCTCGAGAATGCAGTTTTTTCTTTTCTTTTGTTTTGACAATATTCCAATCAGAACCAAACATCTGCCTTGTGAAGTCTTTTCACTATCAAAAATGTAAAAGTTTTTTTATTATTTGCGCAAGTTAACGGTTGTTAATGCTAGGCTGAGGTTACTAGGAAGCAAATACAGGATATAAAAATAAATGTTATATATAGGGATGTGGACGATTATTCAAATGTCTGCATGTAAAGCATTTATGTGTATGTTTTCATTCATTGACAAACTATATAGTGCTTTGCATAAGTATTTACTGCATTGAATTTTATATTTTGTAGTGTTTCAACCTGGAATTGAAATAGACTTAATTGGGATTTTTACAATTTGATTTACTCAATATGTCTGACATTTGAAGGTACAAAATGCAGTTATTTTTAAGTTGCATAAGTATTCACCCCTGGTTGATATACATGCCCATTCGTCTTGGTAAAATTGCTTATGTTCTGTTAGATGAGATGTTAGTGAACAGCAACATTCAGGTCTCTCAATCAGATTGAGGTCTTTGACTTTGAGGGCTTTGACTGGGACATTCTAAAACGTTCAGGTTTTTAGTTTTTTACTATTCCACTAAAGTTAGAATGGTAGTAAGCATAAGTTCATTATCCTGTTTGGAGCTTACACCTCTGGCCCAGTCTCAAGTCTCTTACAAACAGAAACACATTTCTTCTCAGATTGCCCTGTATTTGGCTCCATCCATATTGCCCTTAAACCTGAGTAATTTTCCCTGCTTCAGTAGCATGGGCTGTTTTGTGTAGCTGGCATAATGTGAATAAATACTTATGCAAGGCAGTTTATTACATTACATGACATGTCAAAGTGGTTGTAGCCTTTTAAAATGAAATGTTTTTGTTTTTCATTTCTGTTCATTATTTCTCTGTATTACATCTGTCAATCACACAAACCCATATGCCATCACAGACAGGACAAATTATTAATTGTAGTGAAAAATGATACTTGATTACGTCATATTAAATCCACTTTTCTCCATGTCCTACCAGTTAAGTAAATAATATTTTATCTCACAAACAGTTGCTGAATGAGCATCACTAAGCTACAGGATAGACTACAGGCAGATGCTAATGCTACTAACACTAACAGACAAGTTTAGATGGAAAATAAACAAAAGGCGTTTGGTGAGGAATGTTTGAATATTATTTAAGCAAAGTCTTAAATATAGAAAGAAAAACTTGAATAGTTGAATTGGGACAACTGATGATTAACAACAACTTACAAGTTTTCCGGTATCACCACAGATATATGAAAATTTTAACTTTTAAGTAAACTGCATTAGAACCATCTAGAATCCTCTATATTTAATAGATGGATAAAAGCATCTTCTTCTCTTTTTTTATTCTATTCTAAAATAAATTTGGCCTAAAGACTAGTGTTTCACAATGTTGTCCTAGTATTAAGTACTTAAGTGCCCTCCAGAATTATTGGCACCCCAGAGTGGTGCAACACAAAAGCATCACCCTATCATCGAGAGCTCATTAATTTGAATCCTTTATTTAAACATGTTTTGTTTTCAAACAGAACATTTTATTTATTGGTGCAATTTTTTTTCTGCAAAATACTGGTTTCAAAATTATTGGCACATTTACAATTAATATTCTGTGACACCTTGTCTGGAGAGAATAATAACACTGAGTCTCTTGTAATGTCTAACAAAGTTGGAGAAACTTATAGAGGCATTTATTTAAATTATTCCTCAGGGTTGTCACTAATTTTGGTACATAAATTCTTGAGGAAAAAAAAAAATACTATTATTAAAAAAATAGTTCTAATGAGTGATTTATGTTAGAAAAAGGATGCATAGTTTCTCCTGTTGTTTGAGTAGGAAATTTGAAATATTGTAATATTTATACTCTATGATCTTTTCTTTGCTTATTTTTTGAAGGCTAGTATGTCTGGAGGGCACTGTAAATATTTCAAATATACCTTGGTCTTTCTTTCTGTCACTTTCTCCTTTGTATTAAATATTAAGTCTGTTTATCCATCTAGTCTTAATAACAGTATTATGGCAGGCAATGAAATATTGATATAATTAGAACAAATCAGATTTGTAATGCAAGACTTAATGCAATCAATGCAATTTAAAGTTATTAATCAGTTCACTGGTCAAGGTTGTTTCTGAGATGGAGGTCGAACCTCTCAAATCGAAAATGTAGGATTTATAAGTGTTTTTGTTGCTATTTTTACACTAACGTAAGTTGGTTAGATTTAAAAGTAAACGATTCCACACTTACCTGTAATTATGCGCTTTCTACCATAAGTGTTATTTAAGTTTTTATTAATGATTGATGTTCCTTTTATTCTTAAGTAAATGATCAGGAGTGTGGTGTGTAACTATGTGAGGGACATTTCAGAGCACAGGTCTGTAAACGGTCTCTTCCTCTTGCTTACTCTTGCTTTTCTGTCTTTATAATGGCCTGCTTCAAGTAAATTGTGGTACTGTTAAATTATCAGACGGAAGAACATGAAAGGGGATTTTTCTATTTAAACAAAAAAAAGTCTGTAAATTTAAAAAAAAAAAAAAAAAAAAAAATGGCCTTCATACTGTACTGAAAACATAAAAATAAAAATGTTATGGATTAGGAATTGTTGCATGTAGTGAAATTAAAGGTTATAGCATCGTTTCATGTTTACTCTTACTCAGAGAACCGAAACATATGATTGCCTCCTTAACTGAAAAGGATGCATATGATGCACCTTCTTTCTTTCTTTCTTTCTTTCTTTTTCCAAAACAAGGAAACTTGCCTTTCAAATAAGACTTTATCTTAGGAGAGCAAACACTGCCCAAAAATGCTACCTGCCTAGGCAGACTCCTGAATAGTGACACAGTTTTACTCTGTCCATGATGTATCACAATCTTTACATTTATTGATCCATCATCTAACTGATTATCAGCATATGCTTAGTCTGCTGTGTTTTCTTTTGCTATTAAAACTGACCACTGAAGGGGAATATCACCGTCTTCCAAAAACACACTAAGGATTACAACATTTTGATCATTATGTCAGTAAAACATTATATACTCATCTGTTTTGTAGCAGGTTTTACACACTTATCAGTAAAACTGAACTGAATGCTCTTATGAGGCGACGAGACCCGTTTCAGGCCTGTGATGTGAAGTGTAAATCTGTTTTTATTCTTTTCATGGGTTTTTATTTTTTGAAGATCAATTAGTGATCTCAGTGACAGAATTAAGCCAAGTTTGTAATTGTATAATATTTACTGTAAGATGTAGAACGTTCAATAACTATTAAAAACTTTCCCAAAAAAATGCTTGTTTTTGCTTTTTTTTCTGCACTTCTACATCAATGATCAGGCTTGGTTGCATGTGGAGCAAAAAGTTGAACGAATTCAAAGTCAAAGTGAGGTTTACTGTCATTCAGACCATACAACAAGGAGTGCACAGCAAAATTAAATTGCGTTTGTCCAAGCTCAAATGTGCAGAAATCCCCCCAAAATAAATAAAAAATCAACTAGTGACATCAATTCAGTGACATAGCTCCAAGGTCCCTCTGAGGTTTGAGCCTCTCATCTCCTAAAAACATGCCAGGAGGTGGATTGGTGACTATAATTTGCCTTTAGGTGTGAATGTGTTTGGTGCGCTGTGATCTACTGGAATCCCATTCTGCCTCATACCCAGTGTTTCCAGGATAGGCTCTGGATTGAGCTCAGCCCTGAAGCAAATAAAGCAATTACTGAAGATGAATGAATAAAAAAATTTTTACTTAAATGCTATTTCTTCAAATACATTCTTAAAATGACAACGTTAAGGATTCTCACCCTCATATCCTTCCAGCTTTCAATACAATTCTGCCTTGAAACCTCTGGAGGGGGTGCCTACAGGGAAAATGATACCAAATTCTGTCTGTCAAAGATGGCTGCCTTCAATACCAGTACAGTATTCACCTAGAAGGAGGAGTTTTCATAAGTTTTTAGTCCAATTTTCCACATTGGAAGTATGACATTACTGAAGAATGAATGGTGTAGGAATTAAAGTATTTTATTTTTACTATAACCCCCCCCCCCCCCCCCCCCCCTTTTTTTTTTTTTAAAGGGACAAAATGTGAATGGACAATTGGGTGCTCAGCTATTCATGACCAGATGTGTTATTCTCTCATTATTCCATTATTAAGCAGATAAAAGGTCTCCAGTAGTGGCATTTGCTTTTAGAATCTGTTGCTGTCAATATGAAGTCCAAAGAGCTGTCACTGCCAGTGATGCAAGCCATCATTAGGCTGAAAAATTCAAACAAACCCATCAGAGAGATAGCAAACACATCAGGTGTGGTTGAATCAACTATTTCTTATGTTTTTAAAATGCTGTTGAGCTCCCTCCAGGAGGTAGGTGTCTCCATATCAAAGTTAACAGTCAAGAGAAGCCTTTACCAGAGTAAATATAGAGGATTTACAACAAAATGTAAACTATTGGTAAGCCTCAAAAATGGGAAGACCACAGATTTTGGAGAAAAATGAGGGAAAAAAAACACAATCCTTTACAGTTCTGGAAAAACTGTGCTGTGTAATACTTATATCGTTCACCCAATTTGGATGTAAACACTTAAATCACCCTTAAAGTCAGCACTTTGAGCTCATATGTATTATTTAATTCCAATTCCAATATAGTGTAGTATACAGCCAAAAAATTCAACAAATTTTTTTTTTTTTAAATTTACAAAAATGTGAGGGGTGTGAGATACTGTGTGTGTGTGTGTGTGTGTGTGTGTGTGTATAAATATTATATATATATATATATATATATATATATATATATATATATATATATATATATATATATATATACATACATACATATATATATATATACACACACAGTATCTCACAAAATACTCACATTTTTGTAAATATTTGATTATATCTTTTCATGTGACAACACTGAAGAAATGACACTTTGCTACAATGTTAAGTAGTGAGTGTACAGCTTGTGTAACAGTGTCAATTTGCTGTCCCCTCAAAATAACTCAACACACAGCCATAAATGTCTAAACCGCTGGCAACAAAAGTGAGTACACCCCTAAGTGAAAATGTCCAAATTGGGCCCAAAGTGTCAATATTTTGTGTGGCCACCATTATTTTCCAGCACTGCCTTAACCTTCTTGGGCATGGAGTTCACCAGAGCTTCACAGGTTGCCACTGGAGTTCTCTTCCACTCCTCCATGACGACATCACAGAGCTGGTGGATGTTAGAGACCTTGTGGTCCTCCACCTTCCGTTTGAGGATGCCCCACAGATGCTCAATAGGGTTTAGGTCTGGAGACATGCTTGGCCAGTCCATCACCTTCACCCTCAGCTTCTTTAGCAAGGCAGTGGTCGTCTTGGAGGTGTGTTTGGGGTCATTATCATGCTGGAATTCTGCCCTGCGGCCCAGTCTCCGAAGGGTGTGTCACAGTACATGTTGGCATCCATGGTTCCCTCAATGAACTGTAGCTCCCAAGTGCCGGCAACAATCATGCAGCCCCAGACCATGACACTCCCACCACCATGCTTGACTGTAGGCAAGACACACTTGTCTTTGTACTCCTCAACTGGTTGCCACCCCTCCGCTTGACACCATCTGAACTAAATAAGTTTATCTTGATCTCATCAGACCACAGGACATGGTTCCAGTAATCCATGTCCTTAGTCTGCTTGTCTTCAGCAATCTGTTTGTGGGCTTTCTTGTGCATCATCTTCCTTCTGGGACGACAGCCATGCAGACCAATTTGATGCAGTGTGCGGCGTATGGTCTGAGCACTGACAGGCTGACCCCCCACCCCTTCAACCTCTGCAGCAATGCTGGAAGCACTCATACGTCTATTTCCCAAAGACAACCTCTGGATATGACGCTGAGTACGTGCACTCAACTTCTTTAGTAGATCATGGCGAGGCCTGTTCTAAGTGGAACCTGTCCTGTTAAACCACTGTATGGTCTTGGCCACCGTGCTGCAGCTCAGTGTCAGGGTCTTGGCAATCTTCTTATAGCCTAGGCCATCTTTATGTGGAGTAACAGTTCTTTTTTTTTTTTAGATCCTCAGAGTTCTTTGCCATGAGGTGCCATGTTGAACTTCCAGTGACCAGTATGAGGGAGTGTGAGAGCGATGACACCAAATTTAATGCACCTGCTCCCCATTCACAACTGAGACCTTGCAACACTAACAAGTCACATGACACCGGGGAGAGAAGATGTCTAATTGGGCCCAATTTGGACATTTTCACTTAGGGGTGTACTCACTTTTGTTGCCAGCGGTTTAGACATTAATGGTTGTGTGTTGAGTTATTTTGAGGGGACAGCAAATTTACACTGTTACACAAGCTGTACACTCACTACTTTACATTGTAGCAAAGTGTCATTTCCTCAGTGTTGTCACATGAAAAGATATAATCAAATATTTACAAAAATGTGAGTGGTGTACTCACTTTTGTGAGATACTGTATATATAGTGAAAAAAAACTTACAAAGACTAAGTTGCAAGTTTAAATCCCATGAATGTGCTTGGATTGGATTCTGTCTCATTCATAAGTCTGATAAATAAAGATGTAAATAATTCAGTTTCACAATTGGTAATTGATCTTGAATAATAAATATGAATGAATGGCACACACATAATGAAAGATAAATTTTTTCAAGGGGGTTTTATCTGTAAAATGTTGTATATAAAGCACTTTGTTGCATAAGGGGACTAGTAATTGCATGTGCATAAATAGTGTTTGAGAGTGATCATATATCAGTGTGTTTCATTTCCCTCTCCTAACCTCAGACATCCTGTACGAAGAAAACTACGTATGTCTAATGACAGGGGACGTTTCACTTTCATGAATAAAAGGAACTGTATTTTTCCTTGTTGTGTGGCCTTTTGGAACTTTATTGTGTATCTTATACCTTAAAGTTACATCTTATGTGCCTTCTTCGGTAAATCAGTGGTCGTTAAGGTCCAATTATGTACCTTAAATTATTTTTAAATGTATACTATATTCATATTTTAAGGGAGAAGATACCCACAAAAGGTATGAAAGATGTATCGTTGATAGTTCCATCCCAGCACAAGGAAACGTACAGTTTCGTATGTTTATTTCTGAGAGTGTTCTAGCATTTGCTATAGACTCATAGCTCTTTCTTAAAGTGTGAATGTTTTGTAGCAACTATTCATAGGCTACAGTAACTTGTCTAGCCAATTATGATGATTTAATTAATTTATTAATTACTTAATACTCAGTTGTGTGTTAAGTGGTATAAATATTGAACTCTTTAGAACCTAATACTCAGTATTTTCCATTTTTAAAAAAAAATGTCCTTTAAATTTATTGTAACTTACTGGTGGAAGAGTATTTACTTGAATTAGTTTTTACAGCTTTCTTACTGTAATGTTTGTTTACAGTTGTTTACTGTAGTACATAGTGCTATATTTTATAAAACTTTACAAAATACATAAAACAATTTTACAGGACTGTATATTGATAAGTGTAATACTCTAAAAATCACAGCTGCAACTTTAGTACACGGTTTTCTCTTTTTTTCAAATATGTACATCTTATAAATCAATAAATACATCAATAAATTTGAAAAGTTTACAACAAAAAATAACAAAACTACTAACAACTAACAAAAGAATCTGTTGGGATTTTTTAAGTTTGTATTAATCGTTTATGTTCACAAAAACAAGCCTGTGTCTAATTCAATTAATATTTTTTTAATGTGTTTTCAGGGTTTTATAATTTTTGGTATTTTGATTTTACCATTTTATGCATATTTTACTGAGTTCTATTAGTTCTTGTATAATGTATTTTAATTTCCTGATTTCTGGATTCACTGGTACTTTGTACAGGTTTCCCTGTAAATAAACAAAAGAAATCAAATATACTGGCATGCACGTCATGCAGTGTTTCTTGAATGACTTTAGGGGGGTTTGATATTAGCTGGATACTGGGTTGCCACAACGGATAACCTGTCCGCATATTTTGATTCTGGCACAAGCTTTATGCCGGATGCACTTCCTGATGCAACCCTCCCCATTTTTGGGGATTGGGATCAACACTGAGGGTGCACTAACTCGCGCAACCCTCCACTGGCTGGGATTTCCTGACCGGGAATTGAACATGGGGCGAGGTGGTGAGAGTACCACATGCTAGACACTGTTTTTTATTAATAAATATTAATAATATAATATAATAATAACTAATAGCACTATAAGAAAACATAAGAGGTAAACCATGTCTTCATTTAAAGAGTAATGAAACCCGGCCTGGAGATCTGTAGCTCATCTTCTGCCTTTGTACTGTTGAAACCGAAGACCAGGAGACTTGGAAAAAGCTTCAGCAGGATTCTTTATTGTAGAACATCAGGAGCATCAGTCTACAGGCCAGAATGTGCTGTCTTGCACTGCAGTCATCAGTTCTAAAACAATGAGCTATATATTGTAGTTCTAAAGATATTTTGGGGGCTATCCTTCCATGAGAAGATAAAGCAGTAATTTGATGACTGTAAACAAAGTGTACAAAGGAAGTAAGCAGTTGTAGCAACCCTCCCTAGACCCTGGTGTTTTACCAGCCCTTAATCCTATCAGCATATCTATATCACTCAGACTAATTCATTATCATAGAGATAAAAGAAGGTCCACACCTAAGCCGTTATATTTACATTTTACTCAGACAATGATTAAATCATGAACAATGGTCGTCAATTACCAAAGGTAAAGGTTTCAGTAAGCCATTCTTGTTTGACTCACAAAAAGGTGAACAGGATCTGGCAGAGGCCTCCACTTAGCAACTCTGTTTAAGAGTGTACAATACAGCTGACACTGTTGCTTCTCTAAACTACCAAGTCTGATACACATATAATTAAAAATATATATATATTCTTAAACTCGTTCTTAAATGTATATTCCCACAGTACTTACATTTTATATTATTTAAAGCCATCAAATTTAATCCCATATATGGAATATTGACACACACACACACACACAAAGCTAAAACAGACGCTGCAATGACTTCTGACCTTCAACAACAGGTAATTTATACACTGCCATATAAATAAGTGTAAAAGTTGTTTTTAACAGACATTTAATGTAAATGTTCTTTCATTGCTCTGGGTTATATTGTGACATGCAAATATGCCAATTTAATGCCTGTTAACCGTAAATAAAGTTACACACATGGGTAAGTTGAGTCGTATAGTAAGCTTCAAACAGTTAAATATAACACCAGATTTGTTATTATTTCCACAAGCCCTAGAACTTTGATTTGTAACATACCCATTTTAACTTCTCTCAATGCCATCTTTCTCACTTGACCTCTTTTTGTTTAAGAGTTTCTAACCCCAGACACCACTGACTGCCTTGCCAGCTTTTTATTTCTTTCCATTAAGGTTTCTCTTTTGTAGCATTTACACCCTCAGCTGCCACCTGGCCAAATTATTTTACTCTAAAGTGGAGAAAAAGGTCTGTCATTGAGGTTGTGTGAGCAAAAAGTTCAAATCCCAAGAATGTCAGTGACCCATTATTGGGCTTTAAGGACGGCCCATAACCACAATGCAGTACTTGGCTTGGATTCCACTTCAGTTAAAAGTCCCTTTGGATAAATGTATTCATTCTGCCAAATGAAAAAATCTATACAAAATTCTTTATTATTGCACTACAATGCTGCTTGAAAGTTTGTGAACCCTTTAGAATTCTCTATATATCTGCATAAATATTACCTCAAACATCTGAAAATTTTCACACAAATCCTAAATACAGGCAAAGAGAACCCAGTTAAACAAATGAGATAGAAATATTGTACTTGGTCATTTATTTATTGAGGAAAATGATCCAATATTACAAATCTGTGAGTGGCAAAAGTAGGTGAACCTCTAGGAGTAGCAGTTAATTTGAAGGTGAAATTAGAGTTAGGTGTTTTCAATAAATGGGATAATGATCAGGTGTGAGTGAGTGCACTGTTTTATTTCAAGAACAAGGTTCTATCAAAGTCTAATCTTCACAACATGTTTGTGGAAATGTATTATGGCAAGGAGATTTCTGAAGACCTCAGAAAAAAGTTGTTGTTGCTCATCAGGCTAGAAAATGTTACAAAACCATCTCTAAAGAGTTTGGACTCAACCAATCCACAGTCAGATAGATTGTGTACAAATGGAGGAAATTTAAGACCAATGTTACCCTCCCCAGGAGTGATCGACCAACAAATATCACTCCAAGAGCAAGACGTGTAATAGTCTGCGAGGTCATAAAGGAGCCAGGGTAACTTCTAAGCAACTAAAGCCGTCTCTCACATTGGTTAATGTTAATGTTCACGAGTCTACCATAAAGAGAACACTGAACAACAATGGTGTGCATGGCAGGGTTGCAAGGAGAAAACCACTGCTCTCCAAAAAGAACATTGCTGCTTGTCTGTACTTTGCTAAAGATCATGTGGATAAGCCAGAAGGCTATTGGAGCAATATTTTGTGCATTGATGAGAACAAAATTAAATTTTGAGTTTAAATGAGAAGGGTTATATTTAGGGAAAGAAAACACTGCATTCCAGCATAAGAACCTTATCCCATCTGTGAAACATGGTGGTGGTAGTATCGTGGATTTGGCCTGTGCTGCTGCATCTGAGCCAGGAAGACTTGCCATCACTGATGAATTCTGAATTATACCAGCGAATTCTAAAGGAAAATGTTACGACATCTGTCTGAGAACTGAATCTCAAGAGAACAACCCTATGTGCATAAGTTGTTCTATTAAAGAACGATTAAAGAAGAACAAAGTTAATGTTTTGGAATGTTCAAGTAAAAGTCCTGACCTTAATCCAATATAAATGTTGTGGAAAACCAGAAGCAAGCAGTTAATGTACAGAAAACCACTGACATCCCAAATTTGAAGCTGTTCTGTACTGAGGAATGGGCTAAAATTCCTCCAAGCTGATGTGCAGGACTGATCAACAGTTACAACAAATGTTTAGTTGCAGTTATTGCTGCACAAGGGGGTCAAACCAGATACAGAATGCAAAGTTTCATATACTTTTGCCACTCACAGATATGTAATATTGGATCATTTTCCTCAATAAATAAATGACCAAGTATAATATTTGTAGCTCGTTTGTTTAATTGGGTTCTCTTTATCTACTTTTAGGACGTGTGAAAATTTGATTATTTTTTAGGTAATATTTATGCAGATATATAGAAAATTCTAAAGGGTTCACAAACTTTCGAACATCACTGTATGTATCATTTTAACCTTTTAATATTTTTAATTACTCAGAGTTTGAAAAAGGTGCTAGATAAATGTCACAGAGACTTAGTACTTTAAAGTACTGTATCATGGGTGCTGGCAGGGAAGGCCACCCCAGATTCCACCAACCAAATTCTCTATCTGTCTGCAGTGGACATCAGGAAAACTCTATGCCGGTTCTAACAACATACAGTGAGGGAAAAAAGTATTTGATCCCCTGCTGATTTTGTACATTTGCCCACTGACAAAGAAATGATCAGTCAATAATTTTAATGGTAGATTTATTTGAACAGTGAGAGACAGAATAACAAAAAAAAAAATCAAGAAAAGCGCATGTCAAAAATGTTATAAATTGATTTGCATTTTAATGAGGGGAAATAAGTATTTGACCCCTCTGCAAAACATGACTTAGTACTTGGTGGCAAAACCCTTGTTGACAATCACAGAGGTCAGACGTTTCTTGTAGTTGGCCACCAGGTTTGCATACATCTCAGGAGGGATTTTGTCCCACTCCTCTTTGCAGATCTTCTCCAAGTCATTAAGGTTTTGAGGCTGACGTTTGGCAACTCGAACCTTCAGCTCCCTCCTCAGATTTTCTATGGGATTAAGGTCTGGAGACTGGCTAGGCCACTCCAGGACCTTAATGTGCTTCTTCTTGAGCCACTCCTTTGTTGCCTTGGCCGTGTGTTTTGGGTCATTGTCATGCTGGAATACCCATCCACGACCCATTTTCAATGGCTTGGCTGAGGGAAGGAGGTTCTCACCCAAGATTTGACGGTACATGGCCCCGTCCATCGTCCCTTTGATGCGGTGAAGTTGTCCTGTCCCCTTAGCAGAAAAACACCCCCAAAGCATAATGTTTCCACCTCCATGTTTGACGGTGGGGATGGTGTTCTTGGGGTCATAGGCAGCATTCCTCCTCCTCCAAACACGGCGAGTTGAGTTGATGCCAAAGAGCTCCATTTTGGTCTCATCTGACCACAACACTTTCACCCAGTTGTCCTCTGAATCATTCAGATGTTCATTGGCAAACTTCAGACGGGCATGTATATGTGCTTTCTTGAGCAGGGGGACCTTGCGGGCGCTGCAGGATTTCAGTCCTTCACGGCATAGTGTGTTACCAATTGTTTTCTTGGTGACTATGGTCCCAGCTGCCTTGAGATCATTGACAAGATCCTCCCGTGTAGTTCTGGGCTGATTCCTCACTGTTCTCATGATCATTGCAACTCCACGAGGTGAGATCTTGCATGGAGCCCCAGGCCGAGGGAGATTGACAGTTCTTTTGTGTTTCTTCCATTTGCGAATAACCGCACCAACTGTTGTCACCTTCTCACCAAGCTGCTTGGCAATGGTCTTGTAGAACATTCCAGACTTGTGTAGGTCTACAATCTTGTCCCTGACATCCTTGGAGAGCTCTTTGGTCTTGGCCATGATGGAGAGTTTGGAATCTGATTGATTGATTGCTTCTGTGGACAGGTGTCTTTTATACAGGTAACAAGCTGAGATTAGGAGCACTCTCTTTAAGAGTGTGCTCCTAATCTCAGCTCATTACCTGTTTAAAAGACACCTGGGAGCCAGAAATCTTTCTGATTGAGAGGGGGTCAAATACTTATTTCCCTCATTAAAATGCAAATCAATTTATAACATTTTTGACATGCGTTTTTCTGGATTTTCTTGTTGTTATTCTGTCTCTCACTGTTCAAATAAATCTACCATTAAAATTATAGACTGATCATTTCTTTGTCAGTGGGCAAACGTACAAAATCAGCAGGGGATCAAATACTTTTTTCCCTCACTGTACCTGGTCGAATGCTAAGGGAATGTATTGATAAACTTGCAGATATCCTAACAGACATCTTCAACATCTCCATGAGCCAAGCATTTGTCCCTGTGTGCTTCCAACAACCATCATCATCCCTGTGCCAAAGAAATAGTCTGTGACCTGCCTCACTGACAACCAGCCCATCATACTCACACTTATCATAATGAAGTGCTTTGAGCAGCTAGTCATGAAACACATTCCCACTACACTGATGCCATTCCAGCAGATCTACCGCCCTAACCACTCAACAGAGGCCACCATATTTGCTGCCATCCACTTGTCTTTGACAAAAAGGACAATTATGTGAGGATGATGTTCATAGACTTCAGTTCATCATTCAACACAATCATCCAACAACAACTAATAGGAAAGCTGAGCCTGCTAGGTTTGACCTCCCTCTGCAACTGGATCCTGAACTTCCTGACCAGGAGACCCCATTCAGTCAGGATTGGCAACTCCACCTCCAGCAGCACCACACTGAACACCGGTGCTCCCCAGCGCTGAGTATTCATGATTGTGCTGCAAAGTACAATTCAAATAACATCATCAAGTTTGCTGAAGACAGTACAGTTGTGGGTCTCGTCAGCAACAATGGAGTAGGAGGGAGGAGATGGAGCAGCTCACAGACTGGTGTAGACACAACAATCTATCTCTCAGTGTTGATGAGACCAAAGAGTTGATTGTTGATTTCAGGAGGACCCGAGTGGACCACTCTCCACTGCACATCAACAGAAGAACTGTGGAGAGAATCAAAAAGCTCCAATTTTCTTTGTGTGCACATCACAGAAGACCTCTCCTGAGCTCTCAACACCTGCCTAGTCAAGAAGGCACAGCAAGATCTCCACTTCCTATGGAGGCAGAAGAGGTAAGCTCCCCCCTCCCATCCTCAATACCTTTTTCAGAGGGACAATAGAGAAAATCCTGACCAGTTGTTTCACAGCCTGTATGGGAGTGGCACAGTTTCAAACTGCAAAACCCTACAGCCAATTGTGAGGATAGCTGAGAAGATCTTCAGGGTCTCTTTATCCACCATGGACGCCTCCTACAACAAGTTCTTCATCGACAAGTCCACCAGCATTGTGGATGACCCCCCCCCCCCCCCCCCCCCCCCGGCAGAAGGTATTGAAGCACCTGTGCAACCACAACCATACTCTGCAACAGCTTCTTCCCTTTGGCAGTCAGAATTTTTTTTATTGTGTGCACTTAACTCACACTTTTGTGTATCTGCACTTTAATTAGTCCTTTCTTTTGTGCCACTGTATTATGTGTTGCACCATATAGGTATGACAATAAAAAATAGACTTGACTTGACTTGACTTGAAGGATCAATCAAGTAATAAAACCTTTTTTTTTTTTTTTCCCAGAGAAGCAGTTTCATCAGCAAACATAGCTTTGCATTAATTCATTAGTACCAGTCCAGTCAATAAGGGAAGAAAAAATAGAAGATTAAACTTGATGGTAGTATCCTAAAGTATGCTACTTATCCATAGTAGAATTAGATTTCTATCATTTGTTATTTATTTATTTATGTGGTTCCCTGGTGGGGGCACGGTGGCTTAGTGATTAGAACATTTACCTCACACTTCTGGGGTTGGGGGTTTGATTCCCACCTCTGCCCTGTGTGCGTGGAGTTTGCATGTTCTCCCTGTGCTTCGGGGATTTTCTCTGGGTACTCTGGTTTCCTCCTCCCGCAGCCCAAAGACATGTGTTGTAGGCTGACTGGCATAGTGTGTGAATGGGCGTGTGAGTGTGTTTGTGCGATTTTGCCATGCGATGGGTTGGCACCCCATCCAGGGTGTCCCCCGTCTTGTGCCCTGAGTCCCCTGGGATAGGCTCCAGGCTCCCAATCCTGTGTAGGATAAGCGGTACAGAAAATGGATGGATGGATGGTTCCTTGGTGGACTAGTCGCTACTCTCACTGCGATCTGGGTTTGATTTTAGGTCAAAGAAACAACTCCAGCCACTGGAGTGGAAATAGGGAGGCTTGCATTAAGAAGGGCATACTACGTAAAACTTGTGCCAGATTCAAAATATGTGGATGGGTCATCCACTGTGTTGACCCTGAACAGGAGCAGCTGAAAGAGGGGAAAAATGTATTTTAAAAATTTATTTGTATGTTGTAATGAGCATTAGTTTTGTCCATTGTGCTTTACTTAATTCCATCCTGTGTCCATCTACCATGTGAACAAAACCACTCCACACACATGTTCACAATCCAGCCACTTAGACTCCCTTCTTTATCAATTCGGAAAATGTACTACTTTGAGAAACAGCATAAAATGGAAGACTAAAAGTCAGCCTCTGCTTACATTCCGTTCAACCAACTCTGTGCTTGGACTGGTTTCTGCTTCATTGGTCAACTTCTTTGGGTAAAAGTATCTGCCACATAAGAATAAGAACATGAATAAAACATGACAGGGTGGTTGCCCCCAAAGTTGATTATTTTCCTATGACAGTACACCCTGAAGTGTGTTATTCCTCATATACCACACCAAGTATTTGAATGAATGAAATGCCATACTTTTAATCTATTTATAGTTACATTTAATGTTATGGAATGTCTGCAAGTCAAGTTAGCTCCTGTTATCACTTATGTTATAGCAACTATAAACAGTCATTCCCTCACCAGCCTCTCTTTTTTCTTTCTTCAGTAGATCGTTGTTAAATAACAACACATTTTTCCATTTATTATTACGCTTAGATAATGTGGAGTGTACAAGAACCCCCTAAAAACATAAATTGTCTTGGCTGATGAGGTTGATAGTGCATGGTAAGAAGCTGTTTTGGTGATGAGCTCTCTTGGTGCATATGGTTCGGTAGCAACTGTCTGGATGTGGTTGCCTGGATGGATGGTTTCATTAGGAATTTTATATCGCCATGTCATTGATCTGGTGGCAAACAGTGCATTGATGGGAGTGAGCATGCATCCGATGATCCTCAGCATTACACATTACTTTTTGTAATAGTTTCTGATAGGACTGAGAAGAGGAACTATATATTGATGAAGGATGAAAGGATGCTCTCAGTGATGACTATCAAACTGAACCATTATTTTTTGAGATACACTGAGTATCCTCAAATGCCTCAGACAGCACTTCTGTTGTTATAGAAAAATGAATCAACACCTTCTGACTAATCAGATTCAATAATTCAACAGTGCTATGGTATAAATCATTGTAATGTAAACAATCAGTGATTCTATTGGTAGTGAATGAGAAAAATATATAAAAAGATGACATACTGTATACATAAGAACGCATTAAAACACTTTTCAAAATGCCGGTTATTGACCAATAACTTTTGTCCCAATAGTGAAACAGCAATAGTCAGCATGTCTGTACTGCCGGAGAGTGTGTTTCACTTCTCATTCACAGTATTAGGCTTCCTGGATGAGGAAAGCTACTAAGCTAACCAAAGTGTGCACATTTCATTAGCAATGAGGCCACAATTAATTGGGCAAGCTCGTAAAAAGTGTACTTCAACTGCTTCTTTGAGGGTTCATTGGATAACTAAAACTTCTTAGCCTCTTAAAAGAATTCTACATGGAATTATTTCTGTTAGGGAAACACTTTCAGGGTTTTACATTTATGGCATTTGGCAGACACCCTTATCCAAAGTAACTTACATTTATACTACTGAGCAGTTGAGGATTAAGAGCCTTGCTCAAGGGCCCAGCAGTGGCAGCTTGGCAGTGCTGGGATTGGACCTCACAACCTTCCAATCAGTAGTCCAATGTCTTAATCACTGAGCTACCGGTGCTCTGCCACTGATTTTACATCCAATCTGTAAGAGGGACAACTGAAGAACCTTTCATGTACCATATCTGGTACAGTCAATTGTGGCACTAATTATATTTACCATTTACGTTACCCTGTCTTCCTGGCTAATAGTTCACATTAGCTGCACCAGAGTGTCAGTAAGCGAGCAACAAGCTGAAACAAGCATAAATACCTTGGGTCAAATTTCTGACATTCATAATCAGTTCTAGAAAGAGTGAAGGATCCAAACAAAGGATTAAATATAAAAGTAATAACATGCAATAAAACATCTAAATTTTGAAATATCTTCACTGTCTTGACAATGTCAATGGAGGAGTTATGTATGAAATTAACTGAAAAATACATTTTATTATTAAGCAAGGTGTCCTGTACATTAATGTAACTGCAAAGTAAAAAATATATCATTTAAAATATTAATGAAAACTACCTGAAACACTGAAAAAAATAGCATTTGTTACCTGTATCCATTCTTTAACACTACATTTTAGCATTAAATATAATGATTACAATCCTTCAGAATGTTGTTTTGTTGTGGGGTTTTTTTTTTTTCCTTCATTTTTGTGTGATCCCATATCTCCTCTATGGTTCAAATAAATATTTTTCATAAGAAGTCCATAATATTTTAGTTAAAACACACATTTTAAGTGTATCCCCAGGTTTTCACTCAGTCCTGTTACCCTCATGTTCACCAGGAAGTTGTATCATCTGGATCTTCTGAAGGCCATGGGAAGACCAAAAATAAGTTCACTCATTTTCTTTTCTGTATATTTGATGATATTGTAACTATGACTGAGAAGGTCAGTATAAACTTCAGGTTTGGCTCTTCTTTAAAAGGAAAAAAGGGCTTTGCATTTTTTTTTCTCAGAAAAATACTATTTGTGTGCATATATAGTGATTTTCTTAGTCACAAATATCAATTATTTGAACATGTAACCAACATTTATTTAAAATAAACACTTTCTTGAGGGGGAAATAAATGAATTAATTGAAACACTTTTAAATATGCTTTTTAAATGACATGTTTGGTAACAGGACTGAGAAAAATGCGACCATCTTCCACTTAGAAACCATGTAAAAAAAAAATAATAATAATAATAAAGTTATCTGAGATTGACCAATACACATTTGGATTAGTTAAATAATGTGTTATTATTCAGTGCTGAAAAATAGATTAAAAAATGAAGTTTAATTTGAAAGAGTTACAACAAGCAAATGGAATCCATTCGGTGGAATGGCTCTCTCTCTCTCTCTCTCTCTCTCTCTCTCTTTCTGTTTCTCTTCCTGAAGAAAAGCAAAAGCAATTTTATATCCCCATGTCACTGATGTGGTAGTAAACAGTGTATTGATGGGAGTGAGCATGCATCTGATGATCCTCAGCATTACACATTACTTTTTGTAATAGTTTCTGATAGGACTGAGAAGAGGAACTACATATTGATGAAGAATGTAAGTATGCTCTCAGTGATGACTATCAAACTGAACCATTATTGGTTGTGACACACTGAGTATCCTCAAATGCCTCAGACAGCACTACTGCTGTTATAGAAAAATGAATCAGCACCTTCTGACTAATCAGATTCAACAATTCAACAGCGCTATGGTATAAATCATTATAATGTAAACAATCAGTGATTCTATTGGTAGTGAATGATAAAAAAAAAATCTATATAAAAAGATAACATATTGTATACATAAGAACACATTAAAACACTTTTCAAAATGCTGGTTATTGACTAATAACTTTTGTCCCAATAGTGAAGCAACAACATACAGCATGTCTGTACTGCTGGAGAGCATGTTTCACTTCTCTCTCACAGTATCAGGCTTCCTGGATGAGGAAAGATACTAAGCTAACCAAAGTGTGCACGTTTCATTAGCCATTAGACCACAATTAATAGGGTAAAGTTGTAAAAGAAACTTGTACTTCAAGGGATTCTTTAATAATTCTTTAATAATAAAGGGGTTCATTTCATAATTAAGAGTTCTTAGCCTCTTAAAAGAATTCTACTTGGAATCTTTTCCATTAGGGAAACACTCATAGGGTTCTACATGCAATCTGTAAGAGGGACAACTGAAGAACCTTGCGTGTACCATAGCTGGTACAGTTAATTGTGGCAATAATTAATAAGTATTTATCATTTACTTCATCCTGTCTTCCTGGTTAACAGTTCACATTAGCTGCACCAGAGTGTCAGTAAGCGAACAACAAGCTGAAACAAGCATGAATACCTAGGGTCAAATTTCTGACATTCATAATCGGTTCTACAAACAGTGAAGGAGCCAAACAAAGGATTAAATATAAAAAATAATAACATGCAATAAAATCTCTAAATGATTAAATATTTTCACTAGCATGACAATGTCAAGGGAGGAGTTGGAAAATGGTCACCTGTCAGATTTGTTCATGATTGACTGATTTATTGGTTCTATAAAGGGAATATAAAACAGCTATAAAATAGAATTATTATGAGGAAAACTTTCAAATGTATGTGCCAAGGATTCTTTTGTTCCACAAATTTCACTCTTCAAGAAGGGCTTCAGCTAAGAATATCAAATTATGTGCTGTGCTTCCCATTGCATTAACATTTGTACTGAGCAAAAGTTACTTACAACAAAAGTCATAAGAAACCTATGAAAAGCACATTTATTTCAGTAAAACATTCAAGTGAGTCGAGGAAAAACTGTTTGTATTCTTATAAATATTAAGGCATAATTTTTCTCTTGGAAGAAAGTGTTATTTTTATTTTCTCTTTTTATTTTTTATTTTATTTTCTCTCTTCTTTTTCAGTAGTGATTAGTGTAAGTGTGTTTGTTAAAAAAAAAAAAAAAGCTTTTGAATTCAGTTTAAACATGTTTAGCAATTTGCTTTTCAAATTGAAATGACTTTGGGCTGTGACAAAGCCCAATATTGAATTTTTTCATTTCATTAACTGGAGCAAAAGAAAAAAAAATGTGGTACACTATGGGCAAAGGTTTGTGGACACCTGACCATCACACCCATATATTTGGGCCTTCCCTAAACTGCTGCCACAAAGTTAGAAGCATGCAATTGTAGAGAATGACTTTGTATGCTGTAGCATTAAATTTCATTTCCCTTCACTGGAACTAAGAGGCCCAAACCTGTTCCAGCATGATGATGACCCTGTGTACAAAGCGAGGTCCATGAACACATGGTTTGTCAAGGTTGGAGTGGAAGAACTCCAGAGCCCTGACCTCACCCCCTGAACACCTTTGGGATGAACTGGACTGAGAAAAATGCAACCACCTTCTGCTTGGAAACCTCGTAAAAACTTAAATAAAGTTACCTGAGATTGACCAATAAAAAAGATTTTTTTTTAAAAAAATAATAAGTATAATTTGGGAGAGTTAAAACCAGCAAATTACACCCATTCGGTGGAATCAATCTCTCTCTCTTTCTCTTTCTCTCAGCACGCGCGTGTGCACCGTGTTCCCGGTGCGTCTGAGTGAGAGCGCGCGCGGCTGAGCAGAGGCGTTTAAAAAGGCGTGTGTGCGAACAAACCGAACATTAGGATCTGGATTCGATCGGGAGTCAAGCAGATGGTGAACTTTCTCCAGACGAACCTGATGGATCACTGAAGGAATACTGTCGGTTGGCACGTGCCGACCTCCGGAAGCTAGTATTTGCACGTAATGACGAGGTAAGATGCAACCTGTGATTGTAATGACGCGAGAACTGCTTACTGAAGTTGTTTGCGAATAAGAGGAAAACGAATCACTCACGTGTTCATGAGTGGTAGTCAGGACGCTAATTACAGTTAACTAGGAACAGGAAAGGACCTAAATGCACAGAGCATAAAATATTAGCTTCTACACCCTATGTAGTGCACTGTTTGTTCACTAGAGGACCAAATTTTGGGATCAAAACAAATCATTTATGAAAGGAACATAACAAAGCCTTAATATAACAGACTAATATAAGTAAATCATATTGGGGGTTTCCATATTATTATTATTATTATTATTATTATTATTATTATTATTATTATTATTATTATTACTCTTTTTCTTATTCATAGTCTTAATCTATCTTTTTTTATAGCACTTTACAGTAACTGCATCAATAGAAGGACAGAAAATAGAGAAGATTTCCAACAAGTAGACAACTAATCTGTCACAGGATTTTAGCCAGATTAGTGAAAAGGCCTGAGAAAACAGCTGTATTGGCAAGATTTAAAGACAGCAGGTGTTGGAAATTGCTTAACTGCGAAAGGGCCAGGGTTAGGGTGTCGCTCTTGAGATAGAACAATAACAGAAGCTACAGATTTTCAAAGGAATAATTACTGAGCCAGCCAACTCATGGAGGACTATTGGATATTCGAGGGTATGGATAAAAAAAAGAGTGAGATCTGCAATTGAGACGAATTTTGACATTAATGTATGCTTTTAAAAGGAATTGCAGTGAAGTTGTCATATTTAGCTTAAATCAAGTGTTGGTGAGAAGCCAAGCAGCCAAATTTTAATTAATTGTGAGTTTATGGAGAGAGGTTTTACTCTTGGACATAAGGATTATATTCAGACCAGCAAGATAAAATGCACGTGTAAATGCGTAAATTTAAAACAGGTTTAAATCTGATTGCTCAAACCTACATCCATCTTGTTAAGCCATATTTGAGAACCAATATTCTTCCTAATGCATTAAATGAATCATGAATGCTCATGGCTCATGACTGCATTGAGGAAATTGAAAATAGCATGTAATATAATAATTTTTGGTCCACCAACCTCAGGGTTTACAGCTGATACCATCAAGAGAATACAAACAAATGAAATAATAAGTATGTTAAGTTTAGCAACCTGTACAGCATCTGTGTTCTACTAGCAAAATATGACACCACTCATAATAGGAGCTACTGTATGTTGAAGGTTTTCTGTTAGGAAAATGCTGTTGCAAGCTACTTGTGGAAGAACATTTCATAACATGGGTTATGATGTGTCCTTTTCCGCTTTTGCAGACTAATCTGAAGGCTGTGATAATACAAGCAAAGTTAACGAATAATAATAATTTAAAAAGAATTCAGGGCTCTGTCCCAAACGGCATTCTGCACACTAAATAGAAAACCTAAATAGGATTCACACTACTGGTGTACTTAGATACTACTTAGTAAGTGGTTGTAAGTGGTTTGAGACACTGTCCAAACTAGATACTTTTTACACAAGTTTTATCAGAATAAAAACTTGATTATACATATCAGTGTGACTGTCACAGTTACTAAGTACTTGGGGTTGGGTTTATGACTGTACCTCCTCTCAGGTGTAATGATGTATCTGAGCTGGAATATGATGTATGTGTTTGAAAATTCCTGCCAGTTTGAATCTGGCAGCTCTGACTGTGAATTAAAAATTGATATATATTTATATAATGTGGACATTGTTGAATCAACACCCACGAATTATATAATTTGTTATGTCCAGTTAATGAGCACCCAGTATTAGTGAACATATTTTTGTGTTAATTCAGCACTGTAAGAGTTAACCTAAGGCATTTGGATGTTCATGAAGACCATGTGTTCAGTCATGTGATGTAACTTCCACTTCTACAGTTCTTGCAGTGTTTAGTTCTATTTTTGCAAGCTGTTACTCTGCCCCATGCTTTGCCACTGTACAACAACATGTGCGTAAATCTTCAGTGAGGTGGAATGATATGAAAAATGTTAGAAAATAATAAACATCTAATCCAATATAATGACTACTATTTAAAGTGGACTTATTATAGTAAAAAATGAAAGGGACACATTTTTTCTCGTAACCCAGATGTACTGGATCAGTCTAGACATGTTTAGTGTCTGAAGTTTTTTTTATTTAGTTTGGCACATTAGCTATAATCTAACATATCTAACAAGAAAGAGAAACTTGGCATTGTGCAGACTGCATGTCTAAGCTGCCACACTGTCACACACATATTGCCAGAAGACATAGTTTGACTCAGTAAAGCATTTGTACATAAACTGTTTTATAAAATATCAGGAAAAACGGCATACAAATCAAAACGGACCCTTGTAAAAGAAAAGTGATACACGCATATCACATACATAAGTGCTATTGATACTGTAACTAAAGAAACAATTGAGTACATTTGTTATGTTTCAATATAAGATAATTATACCTGAATGCATTTAATAATAATACTTAATAATAAAAAAAAACATACCTAAGTACACACTTAAATAGAAACGGCTTAGAGACAATTAAACAATAAATTTCTCTACCTACACACACAGACACACACACACACACATCCACTTTAATAGGAACACCTGTACACCTGCTCATTTATGCAGTTATCTAATCAGGTAATCATGTGGTGGCAGCAGCACAATGCATAAAATCATGCAGATATGGGTCAAGAGCTTCAGTTAATGTTCACATCAAACATCAGAATGGGGGGAAAAAAAGATGTCTGTGTCTTTAATTGTGGCATGCTTTTTTTGCCCCTGTACAGCCAAATAGGCTGTACAATGGGTTTGAGTATTTTCACACACAACATTGTCTAGAGTTTACACAAAATGGTGTGAAAAACAAAAAAACAAAAAACATGTGTGCAAAGGATCTGCAGGCTGAAACACCTTGTTGATGAGAGAGATAAGAGGAGAATAACCAAACTGGTCTGAGCTAACAGGAAGTCTACAGTAACTCAAATAATTACTCTTTACAAGAGTTTACACTCTTTACAGTTTCAGTGAGTCTGTGCCCATGATAGCATCAGATTCTTGTTCTTGGCTGACAGGAGTGGAACCTGATGTGGTCTTCTGCTTGTAGCCCATCCACCTCAATGTTTCATGTGTTGTGCATTCTGAGATGTCTGTGTTTACAGCACAGCTCAGTCACATGTTCCATTAGATTGACAATGATTAATGTTCTGTGTGCTCGTAGTCATTCTGCTGCAGCTGCATGCAGATGTTTTGTTGATTTGGTGTGTCTTGCAGGTTCGTGAACAGTGACAGTGTTGATATCTGGAGCAGCTGTTTGCTTTTAAATCTGTGATAACACACTCCAGTGAAAGTCTCTGTGTTTGCTTGAAGGACTTTGTTGGATTAGCAATACTGCAATTTATAGTCACATCAATTGCCTAATCTTTATCTCTGTTTATCTTATCATGATATTGTATTTAAAATATTAGATAATTGTTATAATTATACATGATCCTGATTTTAAATTGGGCCCTTATAATTAATGTGAGCTTAGAAGAAATGCTAGCTGCCTGTAGGGAGCCTTCTCCAGAATGGAATTCAGATGTAGTAACAATTTTATATTATTTACAGTCCCTTCACTCACATGCATCCTGTTAAATTGATTGTTTAAACAATAAATAGCTCTGAAAATCTACTCTTGATTTCAGCCTTCAGTTTCAAAAGTGAAGACTGCATTTGTTGTTAAAAGGATAAGCTAACATGAGGATCAGAGAGCTGTCTGTAGGAGAAAGGCAAACTATTTCGAAGCTGAGAAAAGAGGGGAAATCTATCAGAGGCATGGCACAAACATTGGGCATAACCAATACAAAAATTTAGAATGTTCTGAAAAAGAAAGAAATCACTGGTGTACTGAGCAACAGACACTGAATGGGTTGGCCAAGAGAAACAACAACAGCTGATGACAAAAACATTGTTATAGCCAAAAACAACAGTCAGGGACATCACCAACAACCTCCACAGTGTCACAAACCCCAAATCGGCACGGAAGCAGGAGCGGGCGGCAGGTGTAGAGCGTGGTATCGGGAAGTTCAAGAAACGTAGTTGTAAGACAAGCAAAGGTCAAGCGATCGGATGAACAACACAAACGGGATCAGGCAGAGAGCGTAGTCGAAACCGGAAACAAGGATCGAGGATCACGAGAAGACAAACTAATTAGAACGGCTTGGTAACGCAGAGAAACGAGTTGACCGAATGTATACTTCGCATTGACTCTAGGTGAATGACATCCCTAAGTACTAGCGGTGAGAGTTTGTGTGTGTGTGTGTGTGTGTGTGTGTGTGTGTGTGTGTGATTGGTGCCAGGTGTGTCTGATCAGAACTCCGGGGATGGTGAGCGCATGCGTGCATGAGAAGTGAGTGTTGTATCTTGGGAAATTGAGTTCTGATCTGACTGAGATGTGACACACAGGTCAGGGGTGAAGGTATCACAATCCACATAATCAACAATCATCAGCAGTAAGAATCAGAAAGCCAGGTTAGAATTTGCAAAGAAATACAGAGATGAGCCACAAAAGTTCTGAAACCTAGATTAACCTCTACCAAAGTGATGGAAAGGCCAAAGTATGGAGAAAGAATATGTCTGCTCATAATCCAACACAGAGAATCTCATCTGTGAAATCCTGAAGATTCATTCAGATTTAGTTTCATTGCAGCTAGTTGTTTGCAGTGGGATAAAAACTTCATGTATCACTTATAAAATGTGTTCCACTTTATAATCTGTACAGTTTGTAATATTAACTGTGAAAAAAACAGTGAGTCTCTCTTTTGGTATTGCTCATATCTTAGGAATTAGGGTAATCTCTTTCAGACTTAATGCTAACAGTAGGTGTCTTTGGTTTGTTTTCAGTGTGACTTCCTTCACAGCCAGCAGAGCACTCTTTAAAAAAAATTACAGACTGCTCTTTCAAAATCAGTGACAAAATGGACATTTTGGCCTTATTTACAATTTCCTGTTTATTAATGATGACATTAAATACCATATAACATTGTAGTGGCAGTGCAAGGGTTCAGTGACTGCTAGAATATTGTTTAAAGTGGACCACTGTAAAGGTTAAAGTCTTAACCTTCTGTAATTTAACAAAACAATGTATAAATACATTTTCTCTGAAATATTGACCTCAATAATCCTAATTTTTCCCCCTGTTTTAATAATGTTTCCAAAGGAGGTGGTACCTCACAGCTATCTCACAGCTCCAGTGTCCCTGGTTCAATCCTGAGCTTGGGTAACTTCCATGTGTGAGTTTTGTATGTTCACTCTGTGTGTCACATGGGTTTCCTGTGGGTTCTATGGTTTCCTCTCTCCTACAAAAAACATGCCAGTAGATGGACTGGTTATAATAAACAGCCCTTAGGTGTGAATAAATGTCTGTGTTTACTTATATGTATGTGTGCATACGTCTGCATGGTCTGCATGTCGATGGACTGCCATCCTATCCAGGATGTATTTCCACCTCATACCCAGTGTTCCCAAGAGGCAGTTGTACAGGATTTCGCTATTGTAGCGGCCAAAAATGCTTGATTTTGCTGAGGGTTTTTTTTGTGCTTTTTTTGCGGATAACTACTCGACCTGACGAAATTGCAATTGCACTAAATTGTTTGCACGCTCTTTTGCAGTGATGTTTGTTGGTAAATGAGACTGTACTCAAGTTCGATGCACATGACTCGAAGAGGGCTTTGGCTGAATGCACATTGTGAGGACATCACATGACGTGTCTTGGCCCAAATCTGCGAAGAATCTGTGGTAATTTTGAAAAATTGCAAACTGCTTTGAATATTGCGGAGTTTCCTTGAAATGCGTTAATTTCTTCGATCGCAAAAGCACAAAATCCAGGAGGGACCCTAAGATAGGATCCACCGTGACCATGACCATGATAAAACTGTTACTAAATATGAAGTGAAAGGAGCATTTTATGCATTCAGTATGTCATTGCTTGTAAAGAGGAGAGTTGTTTATCAGTCTGGCTGTCACAGATCTTTACTGTGTACCGTTTTCCAGACTTCATGAGTGTGGGCAGTGAGTGAGTAGACATGCTCACCCAAACATGCTTTGACCTGAAAGAGGAAAGCACTGCTTTGATGCTCTTTCCCACTCCAATACCGTGACTCACACACATCTGTTTTTATAGCATTGTAGCTTGTCAGCCAAAAACCACAGACACTGTTCAGTACACACACTGTACTTGGAACAAATAAATGCCCAAAGTGGCCAGCTTAAGTTTGTAGTGTTTGAGAATTTAAGGTTGCCTTCTCAGTTGAATGCCACAATATTTACACTAATACATTGAACTGACAAACACATAAGATGACCAAAACAAAAAAAAAAAAAAAAAAAACCCACAAGAATGTTGCGAATTAATAGATAGTACATAGCCAAAAATGAGCATCCATATATTACTTAAATTTAAATAAGTTGCTCTGTAAGTGATCACAAGTGTGGGGGAAAAAAACCCCAGAACTATTACTTAGGGTTTCGGATCCACCAAAATGTCCCTAAGAGAAAGAAAGAACACAGCAAGTGAGCACACATAATGATTATTATTGTTAGTTATACTCACATACCACACCATGTTTTTGTAGTAGATATTTTCATTAATGCAAGGCACATCAATTACAGGATCCCTATTATGAGCTTGTTGTGTCGCTGAGAAGATTCATAAATCCAACACTATATTGTGATCTGATAGGAATAAAACAGGAAATTCGTCACATAGTAAACAAATACTACAGTGGACAAACACACACACACAATCGCTGATTGACAAAGTACAAGGAGGCACAATCCCTCCCACAAGCTTCAAATCCATGCATGCTCGCAACACGAGTCTTATTTTTTCGGTAACATGCAAACCATAACATTTAACTTAATGTGCTAGCATACGAGCAAAAAAACCCTATAACCTACAGTGTGAATGCTTTAGTGTTTAGCATATTATGAAATGCGTCAGCACTGCTTTTTTCTTTAATCTGTTTACTGTAATGAATGGTACTGCATAATATGAAATACATTTTACTGTACTGTGCAAATTGTCGGAATGATGAAACTCCGGACCGAAATGAAAATGTCTTCAATTCACACCACATGGTACTGGAAATTCCCTCTGGTGCCAAAACTGCACGTGCTATATTCACTCGTATGCACAGAGAGGACCTCAAACAAAACCAACTTATTTTTTTCTAACTTACTTTAATTCATTCACGTAGCTTGGTTCAAAACATATATGCATAAAAAACAATTAATATATATATTTTTTATTAAAGTCAAAAACAAAATTGAAATTAATTAAATGAACAAAGTATAATAATGTTGAATTTAATTAGGGCCAAAATCTTTTTTTTTTCCAGTATGGTAAGCAACATGGTTGGAAAAGTGGCATGAGTCGTGAGACATTAGACTAATAAGAAAAACCAATACAACACCCTCCATTCTCACTATAACTATTTTGCAATTAACATGATGATAATCATGAATCTGGTTTTGAGTCAAATAAGTATGAATAAATACATTTATTAAGCATTTATAACATGTGAGTTAAAAAATGGCTCATTATTTGGCAGTTATTTCATTAGCGTCACCTTTTTTATTCATGCAGTTATAACCAAATGCCTATCAATGATTTATAATGTACTTGTAAATGAACACCTTTATAAATGCTTTACAAAGGGAACCTTAATGTAAAGTGTTACCCAAATTTGAAACTCTGTATAGTTTGTGATTTTGTTTGTGTCTGTGTCTGTTTTGTACTACTGTGTTGCCTTTGGGAATTATTTTGAAGTTCCTGCTGCAGTGACATTTTGCATTCTGTTGTTGGACAGACTAATAATAATAAAAAAACAAACATTTAGCTGGAAATTGTTTATCTTTGATAGCCAATATTTGGTATAGGATCCTGAATAAATCAAGATGTGACTTCCTTTGAATTTCTTTTCATCTCTTGAGCTAATATTATCATGCTGAAAAGATCTCACAGAATGATCAAGTTTAAACCCTAGTTACATTTACATGGAGAATAATATCTGTTAACCTGTCTGACTCATTTTTGAGTCATTATGCATGTTGAGGCTTTCCAGCTGCAAGACAATGGCCCTGTGGGGAAATAAAGTTTGTGTTAATTAATTTCAAGAGTGAATTCTGAAGAAGAATGATTTATTCTTTCTATATCTTCTTTCTCAACTGTACAAATGTAACGGTAATTTACATGTAATGGGAAGCAGCCACTGGTGAAACCTTGACAGTGGAGTTTAAAAAGTTGAAAAAAGAAAATATATAATTTAAGACTAAAAATATAAGAGATGAAGAGAACACTCAACTAACACAATGCACCAACATTAGCTCTTTGTAACACTTTCCCAACACACACACTCTTGTCAGAGTGATCTTATGGAAATATTGACATTTTGATTTCTATTATATATAATATCCCTGTACGCAGAAATTTTCAACAGGTTTCATTATGAAATAAGCTCAGATGTGGTTTATAGTTCAACTGCATCTGCAAAACAGTTTAGTAAGTTAAGGTGACCTCTCTCTGACTGAAGGAAGCTTTGCTTTCCATATTACGGATACATAATGAATGCATAATGAACGATTGTCTTCCACTGAAGATTGCTGCGGAGTCCTGCAACCCTGTATTCCTCTTGCTCATGTTCCTGTTCACCCCCTCTGACTCTACTAATTCAATTACACATCTCTAGCAGTTAGCTTCAAGAACCCTGTGATGGCTACTTTTTCAGTGTCCTCTTCATCTGCACTGCTCTCAGCTAAACTGTCATCGCTCTTATCTGTAACTGAAACAGCCAATGTTTTCCATCTTTCATAAAAATTTATTGACATTACCAAAAATGCATAATAAATTAGTCCACTCTGTTCAATGGAGCCTAAATTATTCTATCGTGTAGTTCATGCATATTCCATCATAGGGTATTGTCATGCATACACAAAATATAATTTTTAATGTATTTGAAGGCCAATTTTTTTAATTATTACATATTAAAGGCATTTAATTTATTCAAAACAACAAAAATATTATTTAAAATGGACTTGGATATATTCAAATACTTCAAAATATGCTAATTATATTGTGCTTCGAAACCACGTGTTACAGAAGCTACAGTAGCAGTCCTTGTGCATGTTGCCTTGGTAACCAAAAGGTTTACTCACATGGCAGAAAATAAAGGCAGGATTGGATAAAAGATTCATGTGCCATTATAAAAGTGAAATGCATTTGGTGGGATGTTTTTAAATTCTAAAACTACAATTTTTTTCTTTGCATCATTTATAAATGATGTGGCTCAATAGAAGGTTAAATTAACACCCTCATATTGCATTATTGTTTCCAGTGTTCTACAGTTAATTCAGAGTGACATATATAGAGGACATGTGACATAATCTGTAAGCAAATTTTTCTGTTAAGGAATGTTTATTCAACATTTACAGAGAGTCTCCAGTGTCAGCACTGGTAAACCTTTGAGGATTATGTTATGGGAAAGTCTTCAAGTCAGAGGGCTTTTCACTTTGTAGTTTCTCTATAAAACATGAGATTCTTCTTTTTTGTCTTATAATAAAGAGAGAGAGAGAAAGAAAGAGAGCTGGGAAGAATGGGAATGACTATTTATAGTTGCTATATTAGTGAAAGCAGGAGCTAACTTGTTTCAGGGACATTAGGTAGACAACATTAAATGTAACTTTAATCAGACAAAAAGTATGACATATTATTTAATAAATACAAACTGTTGGGAAATTGTTGTAGTACAAGAGGAATAAAACATTTTGGGGTGTGCTGTTACAAAAAAAATAATTTTATGACTTAAGGGTGGGAATGGCTTTCCACATTACACCACCCTATTTTCCTGTGGTAGCATGCCCTAAAGCATTTTATTCCTTACTTCAGAACTTGTGCTTTTAGCCAGTGTATGCAGATAATCTAGCACTTTGCCTATTTAGAAGCTTGCTATTTATCTGCTGACTAATGAACTAATAAACCTGGAGGTTGGATGAGATAGGGCTCTACATAAAACACAGCTAAAACGAGACACAGAGCAGATGGAAGCTATACTCATATGAGCTCTATCTATATGTTAAAATAACACAGCTAGCTTTATGCTTTATTTCATTACACAGTCACATGAAGCACCACCATTAAGAAAACAGCAACCGTGATATGTTGATAGAAGAGATTATTATGAGTTTTAGAATTTGGGACTTTTCTTACAATAGCCAACATTCTGGTAGACATGAATTCATGCGTTTAGGACAGAGCCAAAGAGGCTTTTTAACTCAGACAGTTATTTTACTGCACTGACTCCACTGAGATATTTATTACACAGGGAAACTATTACTTATGATTTTATTCTAACCACAAGAGCTGAGCAGAAGGGATTTAGGGAAAAGTGCAGAAATCAACTTGTAGCATCTTGCTAATTATTGAAAATATGATTGCAGCTGCTAAGTAAGCAATATATTAATTCATGGGGTAGTGTGTTACCATCCCGAAGTTGATTATTTTCCTATAACAACACATCCTAAAGTGTTTTATAATTCCTCTTTTATAATTCATTTAGCATTAGTCTTAGATTATGTCTAAGTCCCTGTGAATGAGCTGAAATGGGTGTTCAAAGAGTAGTAGTTGAAATGTTGGTTGAGTCAATTAATATGTACAGTCATGTGGATAAAAAAGTACACCCCATGGAAATTGTTGGCTTTTTTGACATATTTGGACAAGCAAACATTTGATCATCTTTGAAACCATGCCTATTAATAAAGGTGATACCCTCTATCAAATGACACATAAAATTGACATTTTGTAGTAATTTTCACCATTTAAATTAAGACAAAAAACCAGATCAGTTACATGGAAAAGTAAGTACACCCCTACATTTATCACACCTTCAAATACATAAAATTAGAATCAGGTGTTCAAGACTGGGTGCCAGTGATTAGAACCTGCTTAGGGAGTGCAGGTGGAGTCTGTCTTATTTATACCCCTGGCAAGGGATTTAAAAAGATCTCCAAATTATTTGAAATACATCATTCCATTGTAAGGAAAATCATTGGTGTCAAAGTGCATGCTTCTGCAATCAGAAAGAGATTGCACAAATTTGACCAGAACATTTTTTTTTTATATAAAAAAGCCTTTGCAAGACCACAGTTTGCCAATGAGCATATAGGCAAAGACCAGGCCTTTTGGAATAATGTGCTCTGGACAGACGAATCAAAGATAGAGTTGTTTGGCCACAGTAACAGCAGACATGTTTGCTGCAGACCAAAGACAGCTTTTCAGGAGAAGCACCTCATACCAACTGTGAAGCACAGTGGTGGAAATGTTGTGGTTTGGAGATGCTTCATTGCCTCAGGGACTGGACAGCTTATATTCATTGATTCAACTATGAATACTGCATCATATCAAAGAGTGCTTGAAGATAACATGAGGCCATCTCTCCACAAGTTGAAGCTGAACTGAAAGTGGACCTTTCAACAAGATAATGATCCTAAGCACACTAGCAAATCCACTAAGGAATGGCCCAAAAAGAAGAAATTTAGGGTTACGGAATGGTCTAGTCAAAGCCCGGATTTGAATCCCATTGAAATGTTGGGATTTGAAACGGGCAGTACATGCAAGAAAACCCTCAAACATCTTGGAACTGAAAGAATATTCCATGGAAGAGTGGTCAAATATTCCAGCAATCCTGATGGACAATTATGCAAAATGCATACAAGAAGTTATTTCTGCTAAAGGGGGAAATACTAGCTTCTGAGGCCAAGTGTATACTTACTTTATTCCACAGAAGAATATCACATCTATTTATATTTCTGTTGAATAAATGGTTTAAAAGGCTATTTTCCATTGTGGTTTTATTCGAGTAAATAAACTTTATTAGTAGGCACTATTTCAAAGATGATTCAATGTTTGCTTGTTCAAATATGTAAAAAAAAAAAAAAAAATCCATCGATTTTATGGGGTGTACTTATTTTTTCACATGACTGTATAACACCAACATTGGTTTCTGTGAATGTTGCATGTACATGTGTGTAATTTAGTTGCGTGTTCTTGTAAGCATTATTTTTGAGATGTCGGTATGGCTTTGGTTATGGGCGACATTTGACTCTTGAGTTGGGGGGCAAGAAAAAAATGAAGAGTCTTTTTGTACCTGTCTCAGCAAAATATTCACAGAAATTTAAATGGTGGCCACCAGACACGGCATCAAAGCGATTAACTGTTTTATCCAAATCCGCATGAATGGCCTGTTCAATGTTCAGTACTGCAATGTCCGACAGTCTCTCCTGTCTCATGGTGTTTCTCAGGTATGTTTTCAGTTGACGCAAGCAAGAAAAATTTCTTTCACACGAAGCAGTGTTCATCGGCACAGTCAAGAATAACTTAGAGGTTGGCAACATTTACAAGACTGTGGACTAGCTTTGACTCTTTGAACAGTGACAGTCGTTGTTCAAAACTCACTTCTCCAGTTGACATAGCGTTGAAAAGTCTCCTCTTTGTCTCCTCTTCTGGAAATCCATAGTGATGACAAATAAATGTCAGGTCCTCTTCGGTGTCCATATTAGAGCTGAGGATGTGATTAAGTGCAATCAAAGTGTTAATGTTATTTTCCTGAAATCGCTCACAGATCTCTTTAATAGTGTTGTTCAGTACGCTGAAATGCAATTATTTGTAGTAGTCCTGAGCTGAGGCTGAATTCGGTCCAGGCACCGTTGCTTTGGTTGTTCTCCTCCATGGATGTTGCAGGCCGCAGTAGTTGTTCTTATCGCACAACTTGACTGTGAACTCCCAAAGCTGTTGAAAGTGGTGATCAGTTCTCATTGCTAAAAGAGCAGAGATTGTGGAAGATGCTAGGCTTTTTACACTGGCATAATGTAAGGTGGATGACTATAATGCTTTGGACAGTACATTGCACGGTATGAGAATTTGTCGCATCAAAATGCAAGGGTACAAAAACTGAAAATCGGTCACAGATGTCAGCAGACTACTTGACTGTCCCCCGACTCGCATATCGTTTTCAGAAATTTCACCAAGAGTGTCAACGATAGTCTCAAAGTTATCAAGTATGGCCTTGAGAGCCTCTGCGTGGCAGCTCCATCTTGTGTCACTTAGAGATTTCAGTGTGGTAGATTTACCTGAAAAGTCACTGCTCCGTTCTCACAAAGACTCAATAACAGCATGTCGTTTTGCTGACTCCTCGATGAAGTTATAGAGAGATTGAACATGTGTCTCACAGCTATATTGGTGCGACAGACATCCACAATGCAGAGGTTGAGGATATGCGAGTGACAATGGACATACATCACCAGTGGATTTTCTCTTAAAATGCGTGTAGTTTCATTTAGTCATCAATCATTTAGTTTTCCCTAATAGCCATACTAACTATGGTAAACTAATACCTTTTTATTTTCTTCTACTGCCCCCTATCAACATGGAGATGTACATATAAACACATATTAAACAGTTTTCAAATCTGAAACTCCATGACTACAATAAATTGATGGCGATATGGGAGGGGGGCCCCCCCTTTCCCCCCCTAATGTCGCCCATGGCTTTGGTTATGTGGTCTGTCTGTAGGAACAGTTATGTAAGCTATTGCAAGGTGACTCCCTGGTGTATGTAGGTGATCAGAGGTGTACAAATAGACTTTGATTTTTAAATAGTTTTATTTTTTATTGCGGCCGAGAGTTTTTCTGTTGTTATGTAGGTTTTTCCAATGTGTGATAATGTTTTTGTTTTTTTTTTCCAGTTTGTTAGTATGACTTTCTTGGCGATTGTTAGTGCTGTAAGAAGAACTATTGTGTTTTCCTTCATTATTCTGATCCCAGATGTATTGCTGAGTAAGCAAAGTGAAGGGGAGAGTGGGATGGTGCTATTTAGAAAACAAGATATTTCCTTAGTGAGTCTCATATCGCAGCGTGTTGGGGTCAGAACGCAGGGTCAGCCATGATACGGCACCCCTGGAGCAGAGAGGGTTAAGGGCCTTGCTCAAGGGCCCAACAGTGGCAGCCCGACCTTCCGATCAGTAACCCAGAACTTTAACCGTCAAGCCACCACTGCCCTACTTCTATGGATTACTTTTGTATTGTATCACGTGCAGATTAGTGTTATTAGCTATGAGGGAATCTTCTATAAAATTTGTGGTCAAAAATCTTCTCTGGGTGTGATTGCCAAGTCATCTTCCCATTTTTCTTACATGGTATGGTAATGGAAGAGTTGGATTTGGATATTATTTTATATATTTTGCATAAGAATTTAGTTGGTTGTGAGATATTCAGAAGTTTTCATACTAATGGGGGAAGGTCTAATGTGTTGTCTTTTTGGTTGACTTTAGAGCATATAATGGATCTGAGTTGTAGAAATTCAAGGAAATGTTTATTTTCTAGTCAATGCTTCTCAGCTAGGTATGGAAACAATGTAATGTTTTTTTTAAAAATTGAATAATGAGTGAAACTCAGTATATTCCATGAGCTTTCTCTATCCTCTATATTCTAAACTGTTTTCCGATAGCACATTAAAAAATACTAATGTTACAGCCCTAGGTGTGTAATGTATATTATCGGTGGTGTGTGTTATGTCTATAAAAAGCTTCTAGTAGCTTATGTGCTCTATCTAAAGACTGTCATCTGCTGTGGAGTCTCAAATACCACCTGCTAGAGTGTAGTGAGCCACACACGCATGCACACACACATCCTGCCCATAGTCCATTCCGTGCTCTTATGCCCTCTCTCTCTTTCTCTTTCTCTCTCTCTCTCTCTCTCTCTCTCTCTCTCTCTCTCTCTCTCTTTCTCACCCAGTTTGTTCTGTATACACTAGTACTCAGCTTAAATAAGACACACATATTGTACACACCAATTGTACTTTATTGATCCTGAAACAGTTGACACAGGGTGAAGGCCCACTTGGTAATCAGTCAGTGATGAGTGTTTGCCCAATATCCATAAAGATCTCAGTGTTCTGCAGCTGTATGGTTCCTGCCCATGCACACAATTTTTTTTATGATAGGAATGATAAAATCAGTGACTGGATTAACTAGCTTTTTATTATACCAGATGTTTATCGAAAATGGTAAACACAGAAGGCAATGAAAAAGAGGTCAGTGTTCTTTTACCACGCTTAGGATATGATTGATGAAGTCGATGAATTGGGATGTTAATAAATAAATAAGTAAATGACACAAAGGTTCATTAACTTTTCCTGTCTTTGTGATGGAAGTAATAAAGTCAGTGATTGTGAAGCTATTATATAAGATATAAGGTCTTGCATAGGTATTCAGCAGACCCCATTAATTGTTTTTTTCACATTTTGTAGTGTTAAAACCTGGAACTGACACTGACTTAATTGGGCCTATATGTCATGAACACCATGCACAAAACAGCTCATAAAATTTAAAGGGGGTTTTGGGGTCAATATAGTTAGCAAAATTATTTACAAATAAAAAAATATAAAAAGTATTCATCTCTATTGAGAGCCAAAGCAGCCAAGAGGCCACCGGTACCACACAACATCATGCTACAACCACCATGATTCACTCTGAGGATGATCTTCTTAAATTGATGCACAGGATTGAGTTTCTACCAAGTGTAGACCTTTGTGTCAAGGCCAACACATTTAGTTTAGCTCTCATCAAACCAGAGAACTTTTTCCACTTTTGCAGAAATGCTAGTAATAACAGGAGTCTATGTTCCTCTGTCATATGATCGTCAAATGGTAAACTTTATGTTTGTATTTTATTAGTGGAAATGCTCATAAATAATTAGGTCACTGTCCCAAAGTTTCAGTAACTCAGTGACTCATTTAATGGTAATAAATACAGAAGCCAATTCTCTTGATCTCACACTGTGATAGGAGCAATGAAGTTAGGTTTTTTATTAAAGCAAATAATTAGCGGAAATGCTAATAAATACACACGTGAATTTCACAGAAGTCCATGCTCTTAACCTCCCTTCATAATAAAGTCAATGATTATAGATTATGTTTGGCTTAATTTCCTGTTTTTATTTGAAAAGGGGTAATGTGAATGGAGCAATAACACCAGTGCGTTTGCTAGCTTTTTATCAAGTAAGATTTCTGGTCTCATGCTTTCTGGCCTCATTTCTGTCTTTTATGATGGTTTGAGTTAGCCTTTAATTAGACAAACCAAAAGAAAGCCAATATATACTAATCCTGTGCTGTTTTTTTGTCTTTGTGATCTGATTAAATGCATGCAGATTTGATAATGTTTGTTTATTAAGCTATATCTATAAATGCTATTTATGTCAGGATTCTATGCATCTAAGTGTTGTTTTTTTGTTTTTTAAGGATGCCAGATGTTTTGTGTGTGGAAATGTTAATAAGGAATAAGTCAACAGTGTAGAGGTCCTTGCTTGCATTCTGTTCTTGATGCACAGCTGTTAAACACTTTGTGACTAGTACATGTGGTCTTTCAGGTGACTAGAAAATAGTGAAAATAGTGAAAATAGAGTGTAATAATAGGACAATTGTATGTAATGGTCACCCTTATTATGGAAAATGATACTATGAGCACATCAGGATTTTTTTTTTTAAGGAAACTCTATCAGTTCTCAGTCTGAGAGACACACTACACTGTTTTACCAAAGGGAGAAAACAGAATCATATTGCTTTACTTGTTGTTGTTAGTCAGGTTAAGACTCTAGTCAGGCTGTAGCGGTGTCTTATTTTAGGTTTAGCTTAGTCTTAATTCCTATTTCAGTCGTTTCATAGCAACAGAAACTGAGGAGGCTGCTATAAGTGGACAAGCCAGTCTAAGCCCCTATTCTTAAATGCTAAAAAAAAAAAAAAAACTAGAAAAAAATTTTTTGGAACCACATCAGATTATTTACTAACAATTGTCTTTAAGTGGATTATTTTGGACTTTTGTGGAGATAAGTACAACAGCATCAGCAATCGTTGTAAGAAACATACACAGAATGATATGAAGAAGTGAGGCTGGAACTGATTTCTTTCTAGCCCAGACTGTAGAATTATGCAGCCTGTCAGAGGCAGCCATGTTAGGTGATTGCACAGACTGAAAAGCCCCTAGATTTCTTGTGCATATGGGGCTGATGTTTTTCATTCCACTTTGACTACATCTACATTAATCCTGATAAATTTGAAAACACATAATTTTCTCTACGTTTAGGCCATCCATCCACACTCAGTATGTTTACATGGACATCAATAATCCAATATTAACCCGATTAAGACAATACTCTGATTAAGAAATTAGCATGTAAACAGCAATTTTTAATTACCTTAATCGGATTAAAGTCTACTCGAAGTAAACACAAATGGAATTAAGATATGCGGAGTATTCCTGTTTTAGTTACATTATTGACGTGTATTACAGACATGTACACACCTTAATAACACTATTAATGCCGCATGGGAGTTTTCATCGCATTTTGCGACAGGACACGATCACGCACGGCAGTGCGCAACCGTTTGACAGCAAACAAGAGAGCACGGCTCCGTCCGAAACCGCGTACTTACCTACTATATAGTAGGAGAAATACATGTATCTCAGCTACTATATAGTAGGTAAGTACGTGGTTTGGGACGCAGCACACGGCTTCAAGCAGTCGTCTGTTTGCACGTATAGAATGACAAATAATTAACTGCACTTGAAGCTTTCGTAAAATTAAAAATAAAACACCCAAAACTGTATACGGTACCATAACAAAGACGAACTGTATGTTGATATGTGAAATTCTGGAGGGAACGCCGGACAGCATGGTGTGGGGATGTAGTGACGCGCCATTAATTGATCTAGGTTCTATAACATGGCAAATGGGAACATGAAAGGAATATTCTAAAAGCAACTCATGTAAACACTTTAATCACAATATTGTCTTATTCAGATTAAGGTCAATAATTAGATTACTAATTATTTGGCAGGCCAAATCTTCTGATGTTATTAGGCATACACAGTATAGGGATGTAAGTGTTTTCAGATGTTTTAGTTTGAACAGAGAGCGTTTTAAAATGAAAAGGCATTTTTCAGATCTAGCCAGATTAATGTGGACATAGCCATTATTGACACATCAGTAACATGTCATCAGCAGTGATGATGAAAAACAGTTGCGGTGTAATGAATGCGAATGAGGTGGATTATTTACTTTATCATCATTTCCCCCCCAAAACACTTATGGAGGAGAAACTAAAAGTAGATTAAGCACACATTGTCAAATGTAAGTACAAATTACACAAAAGGGCAGACAACAGAACACCAAGTATTTGGAGGAAAGATGGAATGAAGCTAGTAGAGAATTCCAGACATGAAGCACTTTGAATGAAGTTGCCTATAACTGGCTGTCAATAACTCTGTGTGTGTGTGTGTGTGTGTGTGTGTGTGTGTGTGTGTGTGTGTGTGTGTGTTTGCCTGACATCATTCTTATTATGCCACTGATGAGACCACATGATATAATATTTATCATATGTATCTGATGTACCTGACATAATGATATTTGAACCTTGTACTATTTTTGCACCTTATCATCATCATCTTCATCATCATATCCTCATCACCTTTTGCACTGTGTGTCATTTGTTAATATGTCTTGAATATATAACTCAAATTTGCCCTCAGGGATGAATAAAGCACATCTATCTAATGCATTACTATTCTAAACCTTAATAGTTTTGTTGTGGAGCTCTTGAAAGATTTTAGCCTCCCATCTAATATCACTAAAGCGTAACCACTATGCTTTGTTGAATGTGTTTCAGAACGTCACATCCATAATACAAAAATGTCACTTCTATGATGTTAGTTTTTCCTCATTAATGTATCCACTAAACTAAATTATCAAACTGTAAATGAATATATTACTTTCAACTATTTGTCTCTGTTCTCCTTAAATGATGCCATGATAAGATAAAAAGCATGTCTTAGTGATGCTAACACTTTGCAGGTAAATATGAGTTCAAATATCACAACCCACCCGTTTTCTATACCGCTTATCCTACAGGGTCGCGGGGAACCTGGAGCCTGTCCCAGGGAGCATGGGGAACAAGGCGAGGTACACCCTGGACGGGGTGCCAATCTATTGCAGGGCACAATCACATACACATTCACACACCCATTCATACACTATGGACACTTTGGACATGCCAATCAGCCTACCATGCATGTCTTTGCACTGGGGGAGGAAACCAGAGAAGTCTACACACACACAGGGCCATGGCAGGAATCGAACCCCCTACCCTAGTGTTACCTTTCAAAGGGCACTAAATCTAATATTTTACTGTTAATACTAAAGATGTCACCAGATAATTTATTTCTGGGAAGTGTTTCATATTAATTCAATTCAATTCAGTTTTATTTGTATAACACCTTTAACAATGACATTGTTCCAAAGCAGCTTTACAGAAATATATAAATTCAGAATATAAATTGAAAATTTATTAATTTATGCTTAATGAGCAAACCAGAGGCGACGGTGGCAAGGAAAAACTCCCTGAGACGACATGAGGAAGAAACCTTGAGAGGAACCACACTCAAAAGGGAACCCATCTTCATCTAGGTGACGCTGCATAGTACAATTATAAATAAATCCCTTCTATAAATGTGTTAATACTACATGGTCAAATAGTGCAGTTGTGTAACCAGGAAAATTCATTACAGTTTTTAAATGAAGTCTGTTTTGTTCTCCACTGTTCATTGATGGAGACTTGAGACTTGAAAACCATCTTTATGGTTTGTATGTGGTACCATCCTCAGCAATCTCAATGCTCTTTAGGGCTGCACCATGTGGGGCCATCCTCAGCAGCAGCATGTAACTTCCAGTTGATGAGAACTCAAACCAGAAGTAGGGCATCAGGATGGATCGGGCAGGTCCGGAGAGCAGAAGGAGTTAGGATCACTGGTTTCTCAGGAGTATCATGTGTAGCGAGAGAGGGAGAGAGAGGGAGAGATTATTAGGTATGCTTAATGTCCCGTAATGGTTAAGAACAATGTACTTTGCATGAATGTGAGCAGGGACTCTAACAAGACAAGCTATGACAGCATAGCTAGAAGGTAACACAGAAGGTAAGAAGGTTAACAGAAGATTAGAAGGCCAAAATATAACACAGACATGAGGGCTCCCTGGGACATAAATCGACCAGCCACCCCACCATCAACAAAAATGGGTGAACGTGTGAAAGTGGCATCCAAACATACCAGATATCTACCATATAAAGCATTAGTAAAAACTACCACAATCACTTTAAACCCTTTTATGTTCTCTTATAAATGAACCAGCTAAACCAGCTAATCCTTTTTCACAGACAGACACACACACGCACATTCCTGTATTATTCTGTAGGAATGTGCTTCAGAAATGGCTCTGTTTGCGTCATAGGATTTCTCAACCATTCCAGGCATCAGACTTCTGCATAGCCATTTTCCTGTCTGCAAATCCTGGACAGATAAAGCAAGCGCTTTGCTCAAAATGATTTATGGGCGCTTACATCACTTCTGTAGAAGGGAGGGAACTGTGTAAGAGTTGTCATCACCCTAAAATCTCGGCACAAACATGTTCAGACAGTGGGCAGTGGTTGGGAAATTGAGGTGTGTTGTTTCAAATTCAACAAGCATCTAGTAAGAGAATGAAAAACGAGAGTGATGAAAGTGTGTAGTCACTGCCAGATGTGAAGCTGTGTTGCGGTTATGGTGTTTTGTTTTGTTTTTACGTCAGGGCAAGGATTTGTGCTGGTGGATTTACTGTTCATTTAGAAAAGTGTGAGTCAAAGTTAACACTAACATTTTTTTGTCAAAAGTTTATTAAACATAAAATGTTTAATAAAAAAATATATGTTTTATGTTTAATAAAATATGTGTACTAAGCATAACATGGATTAACCTCAACATGAAAATGCGGGCACTGCATCCATAACACAAAGAACCAAATTGAAAGCAAAGAGCAACAGTTCCAAAGCAGATTTTCAGAGCAATTAATTAAGCAATATCACACAAGCAAGAGATCTGTTACACTGAATATCTGCTGTGATTTGGCTGTAGACACGAACCTGTAGGGCGATAGTCAGTATATATGATTGCGAGGGCACTTTAAAAAAACAACACTAATTGGATGAACTCAGTCAGTCTTAATAGATTACGGAAGCATTACATGTTGCTGGCTTCCTAGGATCATCCGGCTTCCTGGTTGAGTACACAGCCTGTTGGCATGGGAAAGTGTTGCAGTTATTACAGAGTACAGATGAGTTTATTGAACTACGTTTCAAATCATCCACTATGTACATTTACATTTACGTTTATTCACTTAGCAGACACTTTTATCCAAAACGACTTACAAAATGAGAAAATACAAGCAAAGCGATATATCAAGCAGAGAACAATACAAGTAGTGCTACCAACAAGATCCATTAATTGAATTCCAGAAGAAACAAAGTGCGCAGAGTAGACGTGTAAGTGCCAGAGTAATTTTTTTTTTTTTATGGGTTGGTTAGGTGTTCACGGAAGAGGTGGGTTTTTGGCTGTTTTTTGAAGATGGTGAGAGATTCTGTGGTCCGGATTGAGGTTGGAAGTTCATTCCACCACTGAGGAACAGTTAGTTTGAATGTTCTTGAAAGGGACCTTGAGCCACGCTGAGTAGGTAGTACTAATCGTCGGTCGTTGACTGATCGCAGATTGCGTGATTGAACGTAAGCCTTCAGGAGAGTGTTGAGGTAGGAGGGTGCTGTTCCAGACAAGGTCTGGTAGGTGAGCATCAAGGCCTTGAATTTGATACGGGCGGCTATAGGAAGCCAGTGGAGGGAGATGAAGAGGGGTGTGACATGGGTTCTCTTGGGCTGGTTGAAGACGAGACGTGCTACTGCATTCTGAATCATTTGAGGGGGTTTGATGGAGCTGGCCAGGAGACTAGAGAGTAGTGAGTTGCAGTAGTCCAGTTTTGAGATAACAAGGGAATAACTTTTCACACTCTATACAGTGCCTGCCACTAATATTGGCACCTTTGGTAAATAGGAGCAAAGAAGGCTATGAAAAATCATCTTTATTGTTTAACCATTTGATCTTTTGGTAAATAAACAAATTCACATAAAATACTCTGCGCTCATGGATATCAAACAATTACAAGCAAAACACAGGTTTTTATATATATTAATATATATATATATATATATATATATATATATATATTTGTGTGTGTGTGTGTGTGTGTGTTACGCTCCCGCCGGCAGATGTCACTGCGGCGTCGACATGCACGAGCGGCTTTAGAGAGCGCACGTGCACAAGACTTTTGTATATGGACACGCACCATTGTTTGTTTTGGTTCTCCCCCTGTTTAAGCATTGGTTGATGTTCGAGGGTGTGTCTTGATTTACTCCAGGTGTCTGTGTTTTAGTTTGATTGTGTTTGTTATTTAAACCCCTCGTGTTGCTGTGCACTTCGCCCAGTATTATCCGAGTATTTGAACCTCTGAGTGTAATGGTGAATACGTTACCCATGCTAAGCGGTGTTATTTCCGTGTCCTGTTCTCGTACCATGCCTTGACTTCAGTCCTATGTTTAACCCGTTAATCTTGTCCAGTATAGACCGCATTTCCTGTGTTTTCTCTGCTGTTCAGTAAATAAAGACGTTGATCTGCACCTGCTCCCGCCTCACCTCCCTGTATCGTCACAATATAGATATATATACAGTATCTCACAAAAGTGAGTACACCCCTCAGATTTTTGTAAATATTTGATTATATCTTTTCATGTGACAACACTGAAGAAATGACACTTTGCTACAATGTATAGTAGTGAGTGTACAGCTTGTGTAACAGTGCAAATTTGCTGTCACCTCAAAATAACTCATCACACAGCCATTAATGTCTAAACCGCTGACAACAAAAGTTAGTACACCCCTAAGTGAAAATGTCCAAATTGGGCCCAATTAGTCATTTTCCCTCGATGGTGTCAGGTGACTTGTTAGTGTTACAAGGTCTCAGGTGTGAATGGGGAGCAGGTGTGTTAAATTTGGTGTCATCGCTCTCACACTCCCTCATACTGGTCACTGGAAGTTCAACATGGCACCTCATGGCAAAGAACTCTCTGAGGATCTGAAAAAAAGAATTGTTGCTCTACATAAAGATGGCCTAGGCTATAAGAAGGTTGCCAAGACCCTGACACTGAGCTGCAGCATGGTGGCCAAGACCATACAGCGTTTTAACAGGACAGGTTCCACTCAGAACAAGCCTCGCCATGGTTGACCAAAGAAGTTGAGTGCACGTGCTCAGCATCATATCTAGAGGTTGTCTTTGGGAAATAGACGTATGAGTGCTGCCAGCATTGCTTCAGAGGTTGAAGAGGTGGGTGGTCAGCCTGTCAGTGCTCAGACCATAGGCCGCACACTGCATCAAATTGGTCTGCATGGCTGTCGTCCCAGAAGGAAGCCTCTTCTAAAGATGATGCACAAGAAAGCCCGCAAACAGTTTGCTGAAGACAAGCAGACACAGGACATGGATTACTGGAACCATGCCCTATGGTTTGATGAGACCAAGATAAACTTATTTGGTTCAGATGGTGTCAAGCATGTGTGGCGGCAACCAGGTGAGGAGTACAAAGACAAGTGTGTCTTGCCTACAGTCAAGCATGGTGGTGGGAGTGTCATGGTGTGGGGCTGCATGAGTGCTGCCGGTATTGGGGAGCTACAGCTCATTGAAGGAACCATAAATGCCAACATGTACTTCGGAATGCCTTCAGAGACTGGGCTGCAGGGCAGTATTCCAGCATGATAACGACCCCAAACACACCTCCAAGACGACCACTGCCTTGCTAAAGAAGCTGAGGGTGAAGGTGATGGACTGGCCAAGCATGTCTCCAGACCTAACCCCTATTGAGCATCTGTGGGGCATCCTCAAATGGAAGGTGGAGGAGCACAAGGTCTCTAACATCCACCAGCTCCGTGATGTTGTCATGGAGGAGTGGAAGAGGACTCCAGTGGCAACCTATGAAGCTCTGGTGAACTCCATGCCCAAGAGGGTTATGGCAGAGCTAGAAAATAATGGTGGCCAAACAAAATATTGACACTTTGGGCCCAATTTGGACATTTTCACTTAGGGGTGTACTCACTTTTGTTGCCAGCGGTTTAGACATTAATGGCTGTGTGTTGAGTTATTTTGAGGGGACAGCAAATTGACACTTTTACACAAGCTGTACACTCACTACTTTACATTGTAGCAAAGTGTCATTTCTTCAGTGTTGTCACATGAAACGATATAATCAAATATTTACGTGAGGGGTGTACTCACTTTTGTGAGATACTGTGTGTGTGTGTGTGTGTGTGTGTATATATATATATATATATATATATATATATATATATATATATATATATATATATATATATATATATATATATATATATATATATATACACACACACATAAAACACAGCTAGCTTTTTGCTTTATTTCATTACACAGTCACATGAAGCAGCACCATTAAGAAAACAGCAACCATCAAGATATGTTGATAGAAGAGACTGTTATGAGTTTTAGAACTTGGGACTTTTCTTACAATAGCCAACATTCTGGTAGACATGAATTCATGCGTTTAGGACAGAGCCAAAGAGGCTTTTTAACTCAGACAGTTATTTTACTGCACTGACTCCACTGAGATATTTATTACACAGGGAAACTATTACTTATGATTTTATTCTAACCACAAGAGCTGAGCAGAAGTGATTTAAGGAAAAGTGCAGAAGTCAACTTGTAGCATCTTGCTAATAATTGAAAATATGATTGCAGCTGCTAATAAGCAACATGTTCATTCATGGGGTAGTGTGTTACCATCCCGAAGTTGATTATTTTCCTATAACAGCACATCCTAAAGTGTTTTATAATTCCTCTTATATAATTCATTTATCATTAGTCTTAGATTATGTCTGCTATAAGTCCCTGTGAATGAGCTGAAATGGGTGTTCAAAGAGTAGTTGACATGTTGGTTGAGTCAATTAATATGAACAGTCATGTGAAAAAATATGTACACCCCACGGAAATTTGTTGGCTTTTTTTGACATATTTGGACAAGCAAACATTTGATCATCTTTGAAACCATGCCTATTAATAAAGGTGATACCCTCTATCAAATGACACGTACAATTGACATTTTGTAGTAATTTTCACCATTTAAACTAGTAAAAAAAAACACATCAGTCACATGGAAAAGTAATTACACCCCTACATTTATCATACCTTCAAATACATAAAATTAGAATCAGGTGTTCAAGACGGTGCCAGTGATTAGAACCTGCTTATAGAGTTAGGTTTCTCACGGTGAGCTCACCCCATGCCTTGCTTTCTCATTGGCTGTAGCTCGTCGCCGCAATCACTGCAAGTGACCACACTTTTCACACCACAGGATGTTGAGTCTCCTGATAGCTCCAGATATTTAGCATGCCAAATGTCTGTGTGGCATTGCCAATGCCTCTGTGATATGTCGACGAGCCTCAGCGGTGCGTTATTCAGTAGTTCACATTCAACGATTGACTGCCGATTGGCGAGCGCCGATTGCTTGTCGAGTTGCCTCCAGTCAAATGATTTTTGTTGGCGAGCTCTGCGACTTGCAAATCTTGCTTAAAATTGTGTAGTGTGAACTAGGCTTAAGTCTTGTAATTGTGTTAAAATGCATGCTTCTACAATCAAAAAGAGATTGCACAAATTTGACCTGCATGGAAGGCATGCCAGTGAAAAGCCTTTGCAAGACTACAGTTTGCCAATGAGAATATAGGCAAAGACCAGGCCTTTTGGACAGACAAATCAAAGATATTGTTCATAGAATTGCTTGGCCACAGTAACAGCAGACGTTTGGTGCAGACCAGCTTTTCAGGAGAAGCACCCCATACCAATTGTAAAGCATGGTGGTGGAAATGTTATGGTTTGCCTCAGGGACTGGACAGCTTGCATTCATTGATTCAACTATGAATTCTGCATCATATCAAAGAGTGCTTGAAGATATGACAGATGTGTAAGACAGATGTGAGGCTATCTGTCCAAAACTTAAAGCAAACCCACCAAGGAATGGCTCAGAAAGAAGAAATGGAGGGTTATGGAATGGCCTAATGAAAGCCCAGATTTGAATCCCATTGAAATGTTGTGGGGGGATTTGAAACATGCAAGTACATGCAAGGAAACCCTCAAATATCTTGCAACTGAAAGAATATTCCATGGAAGAGTGGTCAAATATTCCAGGCAAGCCTGACAATTACACAAAATGCCTACAAAAAGTTATTTCTGCTAAAAGGGGACAATACTAGATTCTGAAGCCAAGGGTGTACTTACTTTTTCCACAGAAGAATATCACATCTATTGATATTTCTGTTGAATAAATGATTGAAAAACTAATTTTCCTTGTGGGTTTTGTTCAATTATATCAACTTTATTAGGCACTGTTAATGGGTGGCCTAGTCTGATAAATCAGGGGTTCCCAGGGCAAGGCCCCCCAAATGGCATTAACATTTGACCGAGGCCCCCCTTTTGCAAGATGTCTTTAAAACACATTAAAAATACAGACTTCTGAATATATCCCCCTTTTTTTTTTAGTAATTACATCTTACATCTTTACATTACATTACATTAGGAATTGATTGTGTGTGTGTGGTTGTCTGAGAGTGAGAATTTCTTTTTCACACCAAATTGTTGAGGCCTCCCAGGCGCCCCCTGGTGGCCCCCACTTTGAAAACCACTGTGATAAATCACATTTTCTTTTACATTATGTAACAGAAGAGCTGGCACCAGGATGCGTTATGGGAAGGAGGCAAGTCGGCAGAGGCAGTGTGATGCTCTGGACAATGTTCTGCTGGGATACCTTGGGTCCTGGCATTCATGTGGATGTTACTTTGAAATGTACCACCTTTGAAAACATTGTTGCAGACCAAGTACATCACTTCATGGCAACAAGGTTCCCTAATGGCTATGGCCTCTTTCAAAAATTGTTCTGGAATGGTTTGAGGAACATGGCAAAGAGTTCAAGATGTTGACTTGGCCTCCAAATTCCCCAATCTGATCAAGCATCTGTTGGATGTGCTGGACAAACAAGTCTGATCCATGGAGGCCCCACCTTGCAACTTACAGGACTCAAAGGATCTGCTGCTAACGTCTTGGTGCCAGATACCACAGCACACCTTCAGAGGTCTTGTGGAGCCCATGCCTCGATAGGTCAGAGCTGTTTTGGTGGTACAAGGGGGACCTACACAATATTAGGCAGGTGTTTTTAATGTTATGGCTGATAGGTGTACTATTACACAGTATTCATACAAAATGTTCACACTATTAATTTCAGGATGTGATCTCTAAGTGCTCTATTATTCTCCTTATTTTAGTGTTGGAAGGTTTGACATCCTGTTTGGAACACATTCAGTCTCCATTGTAAGGATAATTATACTCACAGGAAACAATTGAGACTGCTGAAGCTTCCTGGCACACTTTACAGATTTCCTTACACACACACACACACACACACACACACACACACACACAATGATTGTACACATCTATTTGTAGTCTCTCATTCCTTCTCTCATTCATTTTCATACTAATTCATCCTTTAAATGTAAGTTTTCATAAATTGCATTAAAATGTTAAAAGTATTATTTACAATCATTAAGTTAAGGCAGCATATGTTTTTCACTGTGTATTATGATCGAGCTACATTAAAGGCTCCTGTTTAGCTGTACACCCTTCACACCATCCATTATTTACATTACTCTTGCTATGTACTATTCATTTTATTCCTATTATAATACACAGTTCACACTATACTTTTTTTTTTTTTTTTAACTTTAGTGTGCACACTATATACTGCTGTTATGATGATCACTTTTAAATCCAGATGTATTTTTTTCTTCACATGTGTCAAGCAGAGACAGGGTTTTGATGCAAGTGCAGGGAGTTTCAGCAGACAGATTTAGCTAAGGTAGGCTGAACTAGTGATGGAAGCTTTAGAATAGGTGATATTTACAGAGCCCAACTAGTGATGGCTTGTTAAGTCCACCTTAAACGAGCATGTTTTTGACTCAGCCAATCTCAGGTTGAATTCACTTTTTCAAATTACCTTCCTGAAACTAGAGATGCTATGCTGGGTACCTTCGCTTCAAAGCTGGGTTCAAGAATGTAGGGCACTCTCAGATGAGAGCTTTATCATTGCTTGTGTCATTTTCCTGTATTGATGGTTATTTGTAGCCTCGTTTAGCGATTGATTTGAGAATAAATGTCCAGGTTTGTTATGGTTTGTGCCGCTGATTTGTGCTGGGAACAGGTGATGTGATTATAAGGGCACTAGAATAATGTAGCAGATCAATTGATGGGTCATGTGACTGAGTTTGTAGTTCTTTGTTTGGCTTAAGATGCTTGAGGTGCTTATCAATACTCAAATTGATGCTTCCTCATTTCCTCACTCCTCCGTCCTTCAGACCGTGACCCGGAAATTGATCAAGTCAACCATCTTGAAGAACATATCAATTCTCTGATTGCACCGTGAGGAGGTGAGGAATGAGGAAGCTTCCATAGAAGCTAGGAGCGAGGATACACAGGTGTATCCTATGCGGAAGTGTTTCTTTTCTAAAAATCTAACGCATGTATAAATTGCCACAATCTCAAACAAAAAGTCCTTTGATGATGTGATGGAATCTTGTGTGAAATATAATTCAATAATAATATGCTTTACGATGATGCATGTCTGGATATGCAGGGCGTCCGGTGGCTTAGTGCTTAGCACATTCGCCTCACACCTCCGGGGTTCGAGTCCCGCCGGGGCCATGTGTGTGCGGAGTTTGCATGTTCTCCCTGTGCTGTGGGGGTTTCCTCCGGGTACTCCGGTCTCCTCCCCAGTCCAAAGACATGCATGGTAGGCTGATTGGTGTGTCTAAAGTGTCCATAGTGTATGAATGGGTGTGTATGTGATTGTGCCCTGCGATGGACTGGCACCCTGTCCAGGGTGTACCCTGCCTTGTGCCCGATGTTCCTGGGATAGGCTCCAGGTTCCCCGTGACCCTGAAAAGGAGTAAGCGGTAGAAGATGGATGGATGGATGTTTGGATATGCAAAGCTGCACAAAATATGTGATAAATTATGTAACCCAGACATTTCATGTGCTATCAGTGCATTTTGCTTTATTAAGAATGTTGTTATTAACCAAGCTCCAACAACATAACGACACATCAAAAAAACAAGCAAAAACGGCAGCTCCCTGAAGCTCATTGAGGTAATCCAGCTCAGCCCAGTCATCATTAATTGACATCGCGTTGAAGTGATGCTTGAGAGAGCGAGGATATTGCATTTGACATGCTTCGTTTCCTCTCTTTTCACATCTCATCCTTGCATCCTTCTCTCACATCCTAAGGGGGTGGAGCTAAGATGCAAGGAAAGGAAGCAAGGAAAGGAAACGAGGATGCACAAATACGAAATGAGAAGCACCCTTTGAGTTTGTGTTGGTATGTGGAGCAGATGTGACGACATACTTAGCACATCTACCATAAGAGTATTGCTATCGTATGTAAAAGAAACTAAGAAACTCTGGTACATTCATAACCCATCAACAAGATTCAAAAGGGCTTTCAGTAGCAGAAAGAAATATTAGACTCTTTGTCCAAAGGCAAACTGACACTTCTCTGTCACTGAAGAGCGGTGAGCTATAAATATACAAACAGGAGCCGATTATTGATGGACAAGATGATCACACTGTTAGCATAAGCCTGACAAACTTTACACACTTGTCCCCTTTCCTGAAAATGGATTAGAAATGATCTCACCTAATTAAAAAAATAAGTATGTAATACACTATTGGTGCTTCTCATTTCTTATTTGTGCATCCTTGTTTCAGATATGGTAATGAGCGTTTCGTTTCCCCACACACGCTGTAAGTGGTAGAACAATCACAACAGACTGGGCCATCTGACCAATCAGAGCAGAGTAGGCTCTTGGAAAGGAGGGGTTTAGAGAGACTGGATCTTTGATCGAACCATTTCAGACACTGTGGGGAAAGAGATGACGCTGCAATGTATATTATGAGAAAATTAAAGTGTTTTTTGGCCTTGGATGCATGTAAACCTATTGTAGGAGACCTCCAAAACAAAATTAGGAATCTTTAAAATAGCATAATTGAGGCACTTTAATCTTCATAAATTCCTGATTTACAGCTCCATATTAATTACTTCATTTGAGTCACCAACGATTTTTTAAAAAATGTTATTTCACAGATATAAGCAAATTTTCAGATGTTGCAGTTACAGCCACTTAGCTTCCATCAAGTTATTGATGTTTTGACCAAGTTAGGTCAAAAATGGGAACTGCAACACCTGTTAATAGAGATCCGTATGGATCTCTTGGGGAGAGGAGTTTTCCTGCCCCATGCTCACTCTCTGTACATTTTCAGCAAAGGTGGATTAGTGAACAGGACAGTTAATGACAGGGTTGCCAGATTGTGTTAGTTAAGACTCTGTGGCAGCCGTGTTCTTGTTTTATATAAAATAATCTTCATTAAATGTACAAAATTTCCACGAAAAATACAGAAAGTGCATCTATGATGTACAGAACCATTCTATTGTAAGATATATTACAAAGATTGGGAAGGAGAAAGGGGGATAGTGGAGTGGATGTCTATACATCAGAAATATGTCCAAAATACTTGTTTCCCACTCAAAGGTTGTGAAAAAAGTATAAATGTTTCTGATTTTCAATGCTAGTTTCAGGTATTTCGTATGGTTTTTATTATAGTATAGTTGGGATAGAAATTTTGCTGCAGCCTGTCAACCCTGGTTAATGATATTACCTTGAAACACAGTTGAAGGTATGTCTAAATCCTCTCAAAATGAGCTGCGAGACTTTATTGTGGATGGCTGTATGTTGTCGACTCTCAAATGCTTATTATAGGGTTGCTCTAAAAATTCACTAGATAGTAGCCTCAAGTGTGATAGCCTCATGACTTTAATTTTGTTTGAGGTTATGCTGGTATTATTTTTGGACCACCCCACCAAAATCTATGGTCACGAGACATATCTGGATTTAAGTCCACTTCGCTATGGCAAAACTTGATTGTTCCTAATTTTAGGCAGTTTGCCAGAATTCAGTCACTATAACATCTGATAGATTTTCTCATACCACCACACATGTATACTATATTTATACATATTTATACTATAACTGCCGTTACATTTATGGTACATTCATGCTTAGTGTTTCCGGGATAGGCTCCAGATCTACCAAGACCCTGACCAGCATAAAGCAGTTACTGAGAATGAATGAATGACATACTACTGTACCCCATACACACTATTCATAGTGTTTCTATTAAAAACTATGTGCCGTTGTTCTTTTAGGGCAGTTTATTTAGTTTATTTTCTATTCTGCAGGGAATATTTATATTGTACATTTACATTTATGGCATTTGGCAGATGCCCTTATCCAGAGTGACTTACATTTACCTAATTTTTCTGAGCAGTTAAAGGTTAAGACCCTTGTTCAAGGGCCCAGCAGTCACAACTTGGCAGAGCTACGACTTGAATTTGCAACCTTCCAAGCAGAAGTCTACCCTCTGAATAGTCAGCTTATTTACAGAGAGTATATTTTTAAAACGCAAGCATTTCTGAGTCTTGTTTCTATTTACATGTAGAGTTATAATTGAATATTTATTTATGATACAGACTGTGTCTTACTTGGTATGTGTTAGCAGATGTGTATTGTACCTGTAAAAATACAAACACATTTATTCAAGTTGTGGTTCCAGACATTAATGAATTGAAACACTTGAAGGGAATTAGTTTGGCTGCTTCTGAGTCTGATTAGTGTGATTGATGCCAAAGCCCTTGGTGTCAATGCCAAGTAGCATTACACACTGACTTCCTGCGTAAATCACATCCAGATCCCAGGAATGAATTAAGAGCTATTTGGACCGGTTCCTTTTATTTTATGAGCTCATTAATAATTCAGCAATATTAATATTGAAGTCTTAGGACATGAATCATAAAGTTCTTATTTAATTTTTATTTGTTTGGTAATGACTCCAGTGTGTGTATTCCATACATATACTCCTACTCTGTGTTATTAATTCTCTGTCTCTTTCCTCTCCCTGTTTTAGAATGTAAATCAATCATTTCTCAGATGGAGAACGCTTCCTCATCATCCTCCATTCTCCCTTCCTGCACCTACAGTGAAGATTTTAAGCGCATCCTCCTCCCTGTGGTATACAGTGTTGTCTTCGTCCTAGGCTTGCCACTCAATTTTGCTGTCATTCTGCAGTTGTTTGGAAAAAGACGTTCCCTGACTCGGACCAACATCTACACGCTGAACCTGGCCGCAGCCGACTTCCTGTATGTGTGCTCTCTTCCTCTGCTCATCTACAACTACGGCAGTCGAGACTACTGGCCCTTTGGAGAGTTGATGTGCCGATGGGTACGTTTCCAGTTCTACAGCAATCTGCACAGCAGCATCCTTTTTCTCACCTGCATCAGCGTCCAGCGCTATCTGGGCATCTGCCATCCGCTGTCCCCGTGGCTCAGAAAAGCAGGACGTAAGCTGGCATGGGCTGTTTGCGCCAGTGTTTGGGTCATTGTAGCACTTCTATGTGCACCTACATTTGAATTTGCAGCCATGGGCATCCAGAGAAACCGTACCGTGTGCTACGAGTTGAGTCTGCCTGAGCGCTCGCAGCAGTACTACCCATATGGCATGGCCCTCACCTGCCTGGGCTTCCTGTTACCCTTTATGGTCATTGTGGTGTTGTACTGCAGGATGGCACGGGCTCTGTGCCAACCGGGCAACGCCAGTGGTGAAGCAACCAAGGAAAAGAAGTGCAAAGCTGTGAGGATGATCGCCATTGTGGTGCTGGTGTTTGCCGTCAGCTTCCTGCCGTTCCACGTGACCAAAACTATGTACTTGCTAGTGAGGACCTTGCCTGATGCTCCATGCCAGCTCCGGAACTTGTTATCGGTGGTGTATAAGAGTACGAGACCCTTTGCCAGCATGAACAGCGTGCTTGATCCCATCCTGTTCTACTTCACACAGCCCAAATTTAGACGTGGCACACGCAACCTGCTGCTCAGGATCTCTACATTTAGAGACAGCAAACCAAAAGAAAGAACACAAGATCTATTAAACAAAAAATCATGAAGGGTATGAAATAATAAAGCATGTTCCCACCAAGGTTCATTACCTACTGAGGAAGAGTTCCAGAACTATCCTATGTGAGAACATCTTCATTCCTGACCGTAATGAAATAAATGACGTAAACAGTATAATGACATTTCACCACACAGCAAAATTAAAATAAAACAATGTACATGAATTATGAGTAAAGTACAGAAATTAGCAATGCATTTAAAATGGAAAAAACCCTACATATTCTTTCCTTCATTAAAACACTAAAATATACATAATGACTCTGCAAATTTCTGCAATGTTTGCCATCTCCCTTAAGTTTGCTGCCACAAGTGTATTATTAATTAATAATTATTATCATAATTAATCACATTTTCCATGAAGTCAACATAACATCTCAATCTCCATTAATCACAATCCTAGCCATGTTCTAATAAGTCCACAGTCCACAGATACTCACACACAAACATTCTCTATGATCACAAAATCATGAGGACAGAATATAAAGGTTTAAATGTCTAAATCTATTTTCATAATCTTATGTGTGGAGTACAGTTTCCTGTGAAACAGGAAAGTCCTTCATTGGCTGTGTAAGAATTATGCTTCTGAAGTCAGTCATATATTTATAAAAGTTATTCATACTTGTAATATATACCATACTTCTCCATACTTACCCTGTCCAGGATGTACCCTGCCTTGTGCCCGATGCTTCCTGGGATAGGCTCCAGGTTCCCCTGCGACCCTGAAAAGGAGTAAGTGGTTGAAGATGGATGGATGGACTTCTCCATACTTCAGAATCATTTCTCACCAGTTTTTTTTAGCATGTGTATAATATTGATGGTAACCAGAAGGAATGCAGAGTAAGAATTAAATTTTTTTTTTTAATTTTTTTTACCCATTTTCTGTACCGCTTATCCTACATGGGGTTGCTGGGAGCCTGGAACTCAGGGCACACTCATGGGGTGCCAATTCATCACTTGGAGGAAACCCCTGAAGCACTGGGAGAACATGCAGGCTCCATGCGGGAATCGAGCCCCCAACCCTGGAGGTGCCATGCGCCCCCGTGAACAATACAGGATAAAATAAAAAGTATTCAGTAGTGCACATTAATTCATTCACTTGACATCAGTAACCGCATTATCCTGGTCAGGATAGTGGTAGATCGAGGAGTGGATTGAGGCGGGAACAAAAGTCCTTCACTGGCTGTGTAAGAATTGTGCTTCTGAGGCCAGTCATATATTTATAAAATGTGAAAATATTATCTGTTTGTCTTTTCAAATCATGTATTTTTAAATGTAGTTTGAAACATTATTTCTGACAAATATCTGTCTGGTCTGAAACTGCTTGTCACAGTTGCCTGAAGCACTAGCACTAAAAAAAAACAAGAGAAATGCTTTGTGTTTATATGTGTATGTATGTTTGATATTATAAATAAAATGTATTATCATACTAAGTGATTGCACAGTGGACAGGGGTGAGGGTTACTGTCAAGTCATGAAAAACACTCCTAAACTCCAAAAACATTTTATACCCAGGTCTCGCATGCTTAGTAGAGAAAAAGTAGATAATCTCACCTGGATTCTGTAGATTTGACCTTCTACTGTAATCATAAATATAAAGAAGACTCTTGTTCACAGCACATCCTTTCAACACACAGTACTATTTGTCTTTACTCTTCTACACCTGTATATTGTAGTGATTTACAATTCCACTACCAGTGTAAATGTGAATACATGTGAAGGGCACCCTGTAAGACTTAACGACTTCAGCCACTAGGTGGCGTGATTTACCAAGAATAGCTGCCAGCAGTGCACCTTCTCCTACTGTAAACTGCACTTGGCTACTCTAGGCTAAACTTGGCTACTCTAACTTGTATCCATTGAAAGGGAAAGTATTTATGTCCTGAATTGAATTTCACACACCCTAGTGCTTCCTTATGCAAGTATTTATATAATGAGAAAACATAACTGAATCTATAGTATGAGAATGCAGGCTAGACACTGTATAAATGACTGAATAAATACTGTATATGAAGACATTTAAATTGCACTCTTGTTTTGAGCATGTATTGACGCATCTCATACTTATGACTTAAGGTTACACCAGCAAACCTATAAATGGAAATGTGTATAACTGTTGAAAAGACATTTGTAATGTAAATGTAGTGCCATTTAAGCATTTTTGGCCTGTGAGAAGATGACTAATTTGTGAAGCAGTTGGGTGTCTTGCAGCTTTGTGGTGTCATAAAACCTGTGCATGTGTACTGTGCAGTCATGTCAACCAATAAATGTGAATTTGAGAAACATAAACTTTAAAAATAGGCATCACTGTGTTATTACCTGACTGGATTTGGATATCATTTTATATTTTTGCTTGTGTTATGCCACAATGTTTGTAGTTGTGTGTTGTGCTCATGTCTTTAGACGTAGGCTATCTAAACTTTGCACTAATATACAGTATTAGAAAACAATAAAACCACTAGAAGTTATGTGTATGTCTTGTTCTATCCATGGTCTGTGTCTTCAGGTTTATTTTGTGTGTGTGTGTGTGTGTGTGTGTGTGTGTGTGTGTGTGTGTGTGTGTGTATATATATATATATACACACACACACACACACACACACACACACACACAATGAATGAGTGATCAAACACAATAGAATGGTAGTATAATTTTAGGTCGGCATGGTGGCACCTCAGAGCTCCAGCTCTCTGGGTCGATCCTGAAGTTAAATAACTGTCTTTGTGGCGTTTCTGTTGGCGTTCTTCTTGTGTCTGCAGGTGCTTCCAAAAAACAGCCACTCAGAGTGTGAGTTTATGTGTGGTATATTCTTGCTCTGCACCTAGTCTATCCAAGTGTTCCCCAGATAGGCTCTGTATTTACTGTAACCCTGAAACAGGATAAAGATGATGATAATTGAATTTATAATTGTATAAAATTGAATAAGAGCTATAGAAGTGCACTCCTATAAATAACTTTTTTTTAAAAATCACGTGACTTTTGCACAAACAACAAAACATACATACAACATACAAATAAAAATTATATGTAGTAAGCGTAGTGACGAGTGGTAAGTGATTTTCCACCTTCCATATTACCTGACTAAATTGATCAATAATCATTTCAGATTTTCTAATGACTTTACTGGTTATTTGGTTATTTATTATACCAGGCTCACCAGAAGAGCTACACAATATTATCATAGACAGAACCCACCCCAACCATCTTTACATTCCTACCATCAGGTAGATGCTACAGGAGTCTGAAATCAAGAACCACAAAGCTAAGAAACATCTACTACTTACATCAGGCTCGTCAATGATTCTCACCAACTGTGACTACAGTTGTTAATAACCATATCAGATCAGCAGTGGTTTGTATAAATATAAATACTGGCACTATAATCATACAATCCAATGCTCAGTGTCAAATATCCATGTTTACAGGTTTCTTGCACTACAGCCTACCTACATCATATTCATATTTGTAATATATACCATACTTCTCAATATTACAGAATAATTTCTAACCAATTTATAGTACCTGTATAATATTGATGGTGAACAGAAGGAACACAGAGTAAGAATCTCATTGTACAATGTAACTGACTTTTTTAAATCCATTTTCTGTAACCCTTATCCTACACAGGGTTGCGGGGAGCCTGGAGCGTATCCCAGGGGACCCGTGGCATGAGGCAGGGGATGGGGTGCCAATCCATCACAGGACACAATCACACACACTACAGACAATTTGGAAATGCCAATCAGACTACAACGCATGTCTTTGGACTGGGGGAGGAAACCGGGATACCTGGAGGAAACCCCTGAAGCATGGGGAGAACATGCAAACTCCATGCACACAAGATGGAGGTGGGAATCAAGCCCCCAGTCCGGAGGTGTGAGGCAAATGTGTCAACCACTAAGCCACCATGCTCCCCCTGTGAACAATACAGCATAAAATAAAAAGTATTCAGTAGTGCACAAATAGTTCAATTCAATTCAATTCAATTTTATTTGAATAGCGCTTTTTACAATGGACATTGTCTCAAAGCAGAAACATATAAATACAGGATACAGATTTTACGTGTGTGAATTTATCCCTAATGAGCAAGCCAGAGTTGACAGTGGGAAGGAAAAACTCCCTAAGACGATATGAGGAAGAAACCTTGAGAGGAACCAGACTCAGAAAGGAACGCATCCTCATCTGGGTGACAATGGATAGTGTGAAAGTAAAGCAAAGCGCATTATGGTTTTTAAATGAAGTCTGTTTGGTTGACCTAGTCCACTGATAGTACATTAATTAATTCACTCAACTTCAGTGACCACGTTATAGGAGTGGATTGAGGTGGGCACACTCTACTGTAGATGTGATACTAGTCCATCGCAGAGCATATTTTTTGGGGAGGTGGGGGGAAACCAGAGAGGCAGGAGGAAACCCACTGGGGAGAACTTTGGAGCTAGAAATAGTACAAATATGAGAAATGAGAAAAATACTGAAATGCCTCCCAACAGGAGGGCAATAAACCCAAATTCAGTGACCTGTATGGGAAAAAACAAACAAACAAAAAAAACACAGGACATGTTTTCTGTCAAGACAAGAGTGTAAACACAAACCTCGAAGGGAATCAATAGAAATTTAATTCATTAGGCGTTTTTACATCACCAAGTAGCTCTTGATCTCCATCCAGGATTTAATGTTTATTTAGCAGCATTGCTGTGTGTGTGTGTGTGTGCGCGCGCGCGCGCGTATTTTCCCATCAGAGAGGAAGCGCAGTTCTTCTTCCCCCCATTACCCCAGGGGCTCTTGCTCTCCCCCTTCCCCATGCTCAGTCCCGCCCTCCCTCACTCCCACCAGCCATTTAGGCATGCAAAACACAGGGAAAAAAACCCCAGCACATAATTCAACCTTAATGATGTCTGAATCCCGGTAAGCATACTGGTGTTGGAAAGAAAAGATGCGTTCACGCAGAGACGCGCTCAGTTTCCGAAATGGGATTTACTTTGGGCAAACTTTCTGCGGAGCTCAACCATTTGCAAGCTTGCTGCTCAGACTTTGAGCCTCTTTTCCTCCTTCATGGATGGAAACCAAGCGGAAGGGAAGCATTGCTGGGAAACTCGCGCGTGCGTTAGTTTCCCTAAGGTGTAAAGTTTCGTAAAGTTTCCTAAGTTGGATTTGTTGTGCAACACAGAGCCGGGTCAATGGGAACGCGGCGTTAGTTTACAAGTTGTACAAGCAAAGACGCAAAAAAAAAAAAAAAACAAGACGGTGGATCTATCGATGGACTAAAAAAACTAACAAAAACCGAAGGAATTTAGACGCCAAAGAGTCGAGAAGGAAGAGAGACGCGATGGCAGACAAGCAGACGCAGAGGAAAGCTGCGGTTTACCGGAGTGTCTCTTTCAAAAAGTTGCACAATTGGAAGGCCAATAAAAGCAGTCCGGGAGCCGAGGATCAGCGCCACGGCTCGAAGGATTTGGAGACTGGAGGAGCCCTTCCCCCTCCGGCTGCACAGCCCTCGGATATGCGCAGTGCTGCTGTGGCTAGAAAAGTTTCCAAAATTTCAGCAGCCAGCCTCTCGAGGGCAGAGCTGAAGAAGGGCTCCACTCATACCATTTCACCCTCAATCCGCCAGCTCTCAGAAAAGTTTGGAACAAACACAAATTCAGGCAGCACTTCAGTCCTTCAGTCTGCAGTTTCCAATAGGATTAGATCTCCGGATGGTGCGTCTTCTCAGGACATTTCAGGATGTTTCCCTGATCAGAGCAAAGATCTTTCAGGAACCCTGACCAACAAACTTTTGGATCATAAGTGTCAGGAATCCGTCTCTGGTTCGGATTCAGACGCAGGTCATAAACGGAGGGTTCGAAAGATCGGAGGTGGCATAAAGGCAGGTAAGAGTGATTATTCTGAAATCAGTGATGGCTCTGACAGCTTTAGTGGTAACACTTTAAATTCAGAAGATGATATTTGTGTCCTAGGAATTTCGACATGCAAGTCTCATCGCCGCCATCGCTCTTCCCAAGGTGAAACTATTCATGTTGATTCAAGCTGGCCGAGCGTTACAAAAATTAGAGAGCTTTTTGGGGATGGTCACAGAACAAAGCACAAGTCAATGTCGGATGGAGAGGACTTGAGATCTGATGACTATCGCCATCACGGTTCATACAGCACAAAAGACAGCAACACGTCCTCAGACAAGAGCGACAGGCAGTCGCCACTACAGCCAAGAGGACACTGGCAGGATACAAACAGCTCAGACCATGATGCTAACAAACAGCAGGGTATGGACTCTGATTTTAGCACAGAAAAGCATTCTAATGAAGGTGATCTGAGCGCTGTGACAAGAAAACTGCCAACGGATATAAGTAGAGTTGAGACTCACAAAAGTGGCAGAAAGGGCTGGACAGACAGTGACCTCCGACTCACTCCACCCACTCCTCCACCTCGCAGTAGTTCTGTTGCACTGCCTCTCAGGTCCCATTCGTGTGCTTACAGTGAGCAGCTGCAGGAGCAGAGACAGAGGGCAAAGCAGCCACAGCCATCAGATAGTTTGCATTCCTCACATAGCTCCTCAAAACCACAGACGGGCTCCTCCGTGGAATCGGTCAGCACTCGTGAGAGATTGAGCTCTGGAGAAGAGGAGGACGAATCTGGAGGGCAGACGGGTAGAAAAGCACTCTCATTTGTGCACAGCAGTGAAGGAATTGGCACACACATTTCAAGGAACAAGCATGATGCCTGGGCCAAACTCCCTCATAGGTCTTCAGGTAGTGAGGAAGACAGCCCAGCTGGATTAGCTCATCAAGTTCGACGTCGTTCTTTGAGGAAAAAGAAGAAAAGTAATTGTAGTAGAGAGAATGAGGAGTCTGATGACAGTGACGACCAGCACGTAATGATGGAGCACCTCGAGCGCCACCAGCGTTCATGTGATTCCCAAATGGAGGGACGTAGGCTTGACAGCTTGCGGTCTAAGGCTAGCTTTAGTGGGCAGATGTGTGAGAGAGGGAACATAGCTCGAGGTTCGTCTGTGGTACAGGACAATTATAAACACCTATGTAAAGCTTCTGAGGGACAAGTTGGCACCAGTAATGTCCCGTTTGTATCACGCGTGTCGAAGGTAACCATTCCCTCATTTCTCTCCACCCCCTTGGGGTCACGCTGTAGCAGCAGATATTCCAGCACTGAGACTCTAAAGGCTGAAGATCTTGTGAGTTCAACGTCTAACAGAGCCTCATCTTCTGTCCTAAGCAAAACATATCATGGCAATGCTACTATGTACCGCTCACCTAGTTTTGGGCATGGAGACAATTTTTCTCGGGCCCCTGTCCGTGTTCGTCCCCGGGTGGTGCCTAGCTTGAATCAAGGAGAAGGCATTCCTAAAGCTGCAGAAAACAGACTTGGTCGCCGTTCTGTCAGTCATGAAAAAGATAAAGACAGAATATCCATGTCAAATCCTGATATTGCTTCAGAAACATTGTCACTGCTGAGTTACCTGAAAACTGATTTATCAGAGCTAAGAATGAAGAAGAGAGGCCAAGATGGTGAGGAAAGTCTGAACTCCAGCTTTCAGGGTGTCCAAAGTGCATCAACTATGTACAAAATGGGCTCAAGAACCTCAGCATTGAACTCTAGACGGCCCTCACTAAAGGACCTCACTGCTACATTGAGGAGAACCAAATCTTTCACTTACTCAGAGAAACCATTAGGGTCAGCTATGAGGAGTTCCTCTGAGCAAAGACTGGACCATGAAAGTGATGGAGATCGAGTAGTCATTTCTGATAGAGAGGTGGAAAGTGATGATTGTAGAGGTTGTTATGACTATGAAGAGCCAATGCCAACCCCTCTACAAGATCGCTACGTTCAAGAAGCAAGACAGGTAATAAGGGATATTTGTCAAATGAGTGCTAACAAGGATTATGATGATGAAGATGATGATGATGATGATATTTCAGGGTTTAAAAGAAATGGGAATGTTGACATGGTGGAAGATAATAAAGAAATTAATCAGATAAAGCAAGTGGAGAAGATGGATGGACAGATTGTAGATACTGTAAACAAAAAACAGGCTGATCTAGAAAGTGGAAAATGTTTACCTAGGGGAAATTCAGAGGAGAACATGTTTGTTGATAAGTCATTGGATGAACTTTCAGGACATGAATCAAGTCTGACAGATGAAGGAATTGTCACAGAGCCGGAGGCTGGCTCATATGGAGGACTGCCCTCTGGAACCGACTTGCTAGGCCAGACGCTCACTGTTTGGACTCAGTCTGGACTGTATGAGGAACAGTCACCCAACATGACGCCGGAGAAGTCTCTTTCCACTCCTGTCCCATCTGTCAGGACAGAATATGAGGCAGTAGCTATAGGAGGAGATGTAAGCATCAGTAAAAATGTTAACCAGGCTTCTTCAGAGGCTCCACCTACTCCCAGCGCTCTTCGAAGACGGAGAAAATTCTCCTCAGCTGCCAACAATGGCTCAGACTCCAGCAATGGCAGTAATGGGGAGTCAAACAGTGAGTCTGCATACCGCTCTCTCAGTGATCCCATGCCACATCGAAGTCGCTCGGTGGCAGAGGATGGCAATAACAGCTTTTCTGTGGACAGCAACCTACTTGGCTCACTCTCTCTAAACTCAAAGGTGGGTGTAAGTGTAGATTCCTCTGCAGCGGATCTGTCGGAGTGTACTGGCAGTGCAGCTAGTGACCTGTCAGTGTATAGTGACTCTCTGCGAGATTACAGCACTGTGATACAGAGCATAGTGCATGAACCCGGTGCAATGGACAAGCTCATTGATGAGAAGGCAAATGGAAAAGCAGTGAAAAAGAAGAGCTTTAGTGACCCCAGCAGACGGGGAGAACTGGCCTCTCCAGCACTTGAAGTCCAGAAACATCCTAAGGAACCTATTAACGAGTTAGAGCAGCCCATTCCTCCTTCCAGCAGTGAGCCAATCTTGTCGGAGCAAAGAGATGAGCTGTGGGAGCTGAACAGTGAGCAATGTCAGCGGTATTCCAACAGGAGGTCTCGATCCCAATCAGAGCATGTTTTGCCCTGCCACCTTGACCGCAATGGAGTTAATAAAGTGGGAAACGAGGAGCCAAAGTTGCCCTTTGACCCAAAGCTGGCCCAGGTTTTGTCTCCCTGCATAAGTCGTCGCGGTTATAAGAAACGCACACACCGAGTCACCCATCAACAGTCTTGTGATGATGGGGACCAATTAGAGGAGCAGCAAGAGGATCAATCCTATGAAGATCATCTGGATCCTTCCAAGTCCATCCTGCCTCAACTTCCTGCACCTAAAATAAGGCCCAAACATGTACGCCATGCCAGCGAGCCTGCAACATTTGTGCCCATGACATCATCTAACCAGCAACTTAGCTCTTTCAAGAGCCCTGAACCCCAACAAGTCTCAAGACACAGACAAGGAGAGGGAACTCCATCTTTGGAAGATGTGACGGAACAATACATCCTGGCTTTGAATCCACCTGAGGGGTCTTCAGACATCCCTGCTGATGGAGCTGTTGTGGAAGGTACCAGCTCTGTTCCTGCAATGGCCACCATTGACCCCAAACTGCAGAGGAAGTCCAGTGATGAGCTGACCCAGGCCCCGCTTAAAACCAAGCCACAAGTGGTAGGTGACATGTATCTTCGGTCATTTGAGTTTTATGCTTTAAGCTGAAACCAAGTGTGCCCCAAAGGCTAAAGATTTTTAGTTGATAAGGAATTGTACCTGTAATACTACTGTGTGTGCATGTGTACGTCAGAAGTGATATCCATGCCCGAAGGTCTCCTTTTGTGAAACATATTGCCTCATATTCCAGTGAAGTGCTTTTATGGCACAAGATGTTTTTGTCTGTGATTGTGAAAGATTACATGCAAACAATGGGCCAAATAGGAATCTTTTTCTTAGGAGATTTGTTTCTTCTGTTCCTCAGATGTTTGCTTCGTATGAATTTATGCCTTTTTGTGTGTGCATATGTTATTCTGATATGTCCCATATGCCTCACTTTGTTCAGTGCAAATGCATATTTCTTTCTCTAGCTGTTTTAAAAGTCATGCTCATTCTTTCCTGGCATGTTTTGGACAGATTGTTTTACCTCCTTGTGTATTTAGATAACAGTTTAACTCAGGGAACAGTTTGCTATAACATTTCTAATGAAATGTCACAGAAAAGTTTCTGTGAAATGTCCTCAATATATCTTATATTTAAGAGTGCTCTCCACTTGGGTATTTATAGATTGAGATTTATTACAAAGTGTTACAGGTTTTCAGAGATTAGTTTCTTCTCTGTATGTGTATAATGAATCCACCCTTTTGTAGGGCAAGGCTAGGTCGTATTCTCTTTTAGCACCTTTTATGGTTGTGTACTTTCTCTAGTTTTTGTTGGTGCCTGGCTGTTCTTGATTCTATGTGTGATGCTGAAATTTAGGGCGCTGATTGTGATGGGTGCAAATGAATTACCTTGATTTGATACTGTGTTGGTTAGCCAACATTCCTAGTTTGTGATATTTAAATGTTTCTTGTTTTCTGTTTAATGAAGTCATTATGACCTAGACAAGAGTTAAAATGCCTTGCTGGGCTTGACTTTCAGCTTGGATAATTTGGTCTAATCTGAGTCATCATTCACAGTAGTCTCTCTGTCTCCTACATGCATGCACACTGGGTTTGAGGCACAGACTAGGGCGCGCACACAATGTTGTTGCCAAAAAAAAAGAGACACTGTAAATAATTGAAAATATAATATATGAAGCATTACCACCTGATCATCTAAGCTTGTGTCTGGCAAATGAATAAAGGTTAGTGAAAATAAACACACGATCTGTGAACCTGAATAGAAGGCTCAGCAATCCAGCATCATGACCATTTTATAATTTGGTTCCGTGTTTGCTTCATGAGTTGCATTAGAATCCTTCCACTTGTATTTTGAAATTGGTCTGTCTGCATCACAGACCATGTTTGCACATATACTGTTTCTGTAACAGAAGTCTCTCTGTAGTATAAGAGGCACACCCATAATTTCATAAGCACAAACTATAATTGCTGGAGTAGCATGCATATCGTAAAAACACTAACAAATGACATATTGGGCTAAAAATAAATAGTCTGTAACAAAAGTGATAAATAAATCACATTTTTTATTATAAAGTACAGCAATAGAGTTTGTCTTATTTGTCTTATTTTTATTCTGTCTGGAGTATAATTTTTTCCCAAATCCTACCTCACATTGCTATTGCATGCACTGAAAGGCTGAAAATCTCCAGCTTGGCTGGTATTCTGTGAACGTACTTCAACTGGTCCTTTGAACCAGAGAGTAGTGAATCTCGGTCACTACTGTATCTGGTCAGTATTGTATCTAAAATCTGTTTGATAATCAGCAAAAAGCCGGATTTATACTGATTTGTTTACCTTAACCTTTTGACTCGTTCAAAAAGACATCATTGTTCGTGAGCACAACATACCTACACTGTACCTAGAAGAAAGGGAAAAAACCTACATAAAAACCAGCGCAATGCCTTAGTAAGGTGTTCGTCCACCACTATCCTCCAGAACAGCCTCAACGTGCATTGACGTAGCTTGGATATAAAGTTTCCTTTCATTTGTAATTTGTCTGTAGCTACACAATACTTCTATGAAAGTAAGACATTAATTATAGGTAGCTGACTAGTGCTACACTAGGGGAGCTTACAATACAAATTAATGCAAAATAGTTAGCTTAGTAGTTAGCTGCTATCATTTTAAGTAAGGTCTTAAGTAAACTGCGAGGTTTAGCTTTGACGGGGTCCTCAGGGATTTATTTATAGGGATGACATCACCACACTGGGAAGCATTAGAGTTTGGACATGGTCTCGAACTGTTTGGTAGTGTGTACAACACTGAAAAGTTTACACTTCTGGTTGCCAGATGAAGAAGAATACCATGTAGTTTCTCATAAAGCAGCTGAGTTTGTGGGATAATTCTCTGGATTTTCATGATTGCACCAGTGATGTAATCAGTAATGTTTCTTGTGTTAGGTAAAGATTATCATTAGCAGAACCACTGGGTTTAATGGTTTGGGTGTATTGGACAGCAGTAATGATAAAAACAGGTGCACCCTGTTTTTATCATTACTGCTCCGTGTGTGTGAGTGAGAGCGTGAGAGAGAGGAGAGAGGGAGGGGGGAGAGGGAAAGAAAGAAAGAAAGAAAGGGGGAGCAAAAAACCTGCTGGCTAAGCATTTCTTTTAGGAGTGTGTGACGCAAGCAGATGATGTGAACACCCAAACATACTTGTGGTTGACTAGACGGAGGACACGTACTTTGAGCTCACCCCTGGAAGGGAGCAATTGGTGATTGTATATTATGACATGAGCACCATAACTACTTGATCCCAGAGAGTGGAGAGGACAGTGAAAGGAGGGAGGATAGAGCATAGAGTTAGAAGAAAGAACGAGAAGAATGAAAAGGTGTGGTGGGTTTTTTAATTTATTTTGGAAACAAGGAAGGAGAGATGATGAGTTAACACCTATGTATGCTCATTGTGCTGTTGAGTTTGTGCGCTTAATTTGTGGAATAGAAAGCATGCCTGTACTATGGACTGTAATTTAGCATCGACGTCTAGAATTTGCTGAAATTTTATTCCATCTGGTAAATACACACCATTGTGTGGCTATGATAGTGTGTGTGTGTGTGTGTGTGTGTATTTCTGGAGCCTTGGCCTGCTCCTCTGACAGCGCTGGTGTGGAGTGATCCTTTGCAGACAGGAAGCTGGGGAACAGAAACAGGAAGTTGTTGTGGTTACTGATGTACTTGACGAGTTGCAGGGAAGGATGCTGGGAGAATGCTGCAAGAGACTTGAAGGCCTGAAATGCTCTCTGTGCACTCTGCTGATCTCACACCCTCCTTGTACAGTTTGAAATGATTCCCGTGGAGTGCAAGTCATTAACTGATCAACTCGGCACACTTTAACTGCTCCTTCTCAGTAATCTTTAACTGATCCCTCCTACCGGTACAGTATTTACCTGACCCCCTTTTACAGTTTTTAACTGATGATCCCCATCATACAGGCTTTAACTAATGTCAGACATATACAGATTGTGTGATATCAATTTCAGGACCATTGTTAGCTACCTGGCTACAAGGGTCTATATACAGATAGATAGGGTTTCTAATTTCCCAAATATTATCTACCATTTCTACATAGCTTATAACTAATATTAAACAGTACTAAGGACATACAGTCTGTGATTCTATCTCAGTTCTGAGATTCACTGTAGTACAATTGTAGTACAATAGTTAACAATTACCTTACAGTAGTCTATGATTAGCAGTGGCTGTTCCACAGGTATTAAGGTATGACCTTTGCCTGCTTTACCTTGCCCTTGACCATGACCAGGAAATTTTCCCTTGGCCTTGTTCTTTCACTCTGTCCACATTCTCCACACCTCAGTCTTTCTCTGCCCTCTTTAAAGCCAGTGAAGGAGGCGACGCATAGCCGAGAGATGAGGTCATCTCCTTCATTTTCTCTGCCTGAAGATTGGAGTGTGATATCAGGTAGAGAGTGAGCAGGAGAGAGCTAGTGAAAAGAGTGGTGGAGGGTGAGTGCAAAAGTGAGAAGTGATATTGAGAGGACAGAAAAGAGAATGCACAGAAACAGCTGAATAGAACAGAATAGTGAGAAGAGAGAGTAGCAAGAGATGGTGGAGGAGAAGAAGCAGAAGAAGAGGAGGGAATCTGGTGGCTCTTTTGTTTTCAGTTAATCAAGCTGCAGGAATGTGGCCTATCTTTTCTCTCTGCATAAGAGCCTTGAGAAGCAGACAGTGTGTGTTTCTTTTTAAGGGACTTTTTATGTGACCTACTTCCTTACTTTCTTCACTTCAAATAAAGAAATAAAGGGAGTATCAGTGTGTCACATTTCAGTAACCTATCAAAGACATATTTTTCTCCCACGTCCTTCTGTCTCAAGAGATGAAGGACATCACTTTATCAGCTCTGTCTACTGTTCTCTCTCTCGCTCACTCACTCTTTCTTTCTTTGTGTGTCTAGTATTAGTACAAGGTAAACCATTCTCCAATCAGAGTATGATTGGAGAATGGCTTGCTCTGTGAGTGTGTGTTTATAGCGGTCTTGCTTTCCACTTCACCTTCATCAGATCCAGCTAGCAATGAAGTCTTAAAGCTGTAAAGGGACCATCTGGCCAGAATCTTATTGCACACAATGTTTCACTCCAAAGTCAGAGGTGAAGTGCATTCGAACTTCAAGTGTAGTTGCTCTGGAGCTAATGTAGCTAACAAATAAGGAAACTATGGTCTTATGGAATTAAATTTGTGCCAAAACTATTGAACATAACTTTAAAAATGAACAAAAATATACAACGAGGAAGAAGAAAAGCACTCTGAAACTGAAAATGGTGAACCCAGTAGCAACAATTTTACATGGTCTTCAAATAAACAACATTCTTTGACTGTTTTCTCAGCTTCCTTTTTGCTAATAATGGTTTACGGATTTGCTGCCAGAGTTTTCGTTTACGCTCCACAAGTTTACGTTCACCATTCTGGCACAAACCTCTCGTGTGGGCGGGGCTTAACAGTGATTTACTCCCATTGGCTAGTGCGATATAGATCGACAGCTCGAGTGTCCAGCTGAGGAGGAGGATGATGACGTTGATGATGACTGCGACGACGTTCCGTGCCGCTCCTGAGAGATCATCTTGAAAAAAAAATAGTCACATGAGACTAACCTCAAATATTAATTACGAACTAATATACTGACTAAGTAAGTAATTCATTTCCACTACAAAGTACAAACTCTAAAACTATACAGAGAACCTGAAGTCTGTACTTCCTGGTCAGGGAGCTGTCAATCTAAATCTCACTTGCCAATGGGAGTAAATCACTGTTAAGCTCCACCCACACAAGAGATTTGTGCCAGAATGGCGAACATAAACTTGCTGAGTGTAAAAGGAAAACTCTGGCAGAGCATTCATAAACTGTGATTAGAAAAAATTAAGCTTAGAAAACTGTTAACAAAGAATGTTGTTTATTTGAAGACCATGTAAAATTTTTGCCACTGAGTTCCAGTTTTCAGTTTCAGAATGTTTTTTTCTTTTTTCTCATTTTATGTTTTTGTTGTTTTTTTTTTTTTGAAAAGTTACGTTCAGTACTTTTGCCTCAAATTTAATTCCATATAGTCTCCAGTTCAGAATTATCCAAATTGTATGTACAAATCAACAATGCATTAAGGGATTTCTTTATTTTTATTTTATTTTTAGCCAATCTTCTCAGATGAATTACTCTCTCAAGGCCTTTAAATGCTAATTGTTACAGAACAGCATCGTTGGGAAGCTTCCCAGAAAATGCTGGTTTTCTTCACTTCATAGTGTGTATGTGTAGAGCCCCACAATTAAATGTTTTTCTGTAACAAAAGCTTCCACTAAATAAACTTTACTATCCAAAGAACCCTTGAAAAATTGTAGTCAAGTTTCTCGTCAATTCGATCCTACAGTCTATGCAGAATTTCACATGTTCTCCTTGTGTAGAAGTGGGTTTCCTCTGGGTTCTCAGGTTTCTTCCCACCTCTCAAAACGTAGGTGCTTGGATGGTATAAGGGAATTTGCCCCCAAGTCTGAATGAGTGTATGCATGGTGCCCTATGATGGACTGGTGTCCCATCCAGGATGCATTCCCTCCACATGCCCAATGTCCCTGGGGTATAGGCACTGGCTCTGTTGCGAACCTGAGCAGGATAAAGTGCTTAGTGAAAAAGGGCAGCTGTCGTCTATGGACAAATATGGGAGGGCACTACATGATTTCTTGGATAATCGTGTTCACTCAATGTATCTGCAGAATAATTTGATTGGCAGTAGGGGGGTGTGTGTGTGCGTGTACACACAGATGCAGTGTGTGCTTGAATGGGTGTTGACTGATGGAGTGGAGTGCAGACAGCGTGTCATCCAGATAACAAGGCCAACACAGGAGGCTGCTGTGCTTAGCTATACTGTCATGTGTGAGACGCACATGCATGCGTGTGCACACACACATATATACATTTGTCTTACTGTGCCTGAGAACCTTCCATTGACGCATTTATTTATTTATTTATTTATTTTTAATAAAAAGCTGCCGTTTTTGAAAAAGCTAATTCCTTATGGGGACCAGCCAAATGTACAAATTGGGACATTTAGACCCAACCAAGATATAAAAACATGCTCCCCTACCCCCCAAAATACAGTTTGATGGAAACAAGCTGGCAGCAAAATTAGCAAGATGCAGATACAGTAAATAAAACTTAATAAATAGGTCATCATAAGTTAAAGTTTTCTTTCTTGTGAATATAAGCACAATGACATCACATGTAACTAACTAATTACAATAGAGCTAATAATAACTCTATTGTATGGTCTGAAATTATACACATACGATGTCAGTCTGATGTGAGGGACGAGCACTGAGATGACATGGTCTAGATTGAAGGCCCACAAGATGGTTTTTTGTGTGTGCGTGTGTGTGTGTGTGTGCGCCCGCAGACCCAGGCATGAGAAAGGGGCCATGTGGTGATCAAGCCACCAGGGGGAGGGGGGCTCTCTCTTTCCCAGGGCACCTCTGGCAAATCTCCAGTGTGTGTGTATGTGTGTGTGTATGGGAGTAAAGTTTTAAATTTCGGTGGGTACTGTGTGTCCCCACAAGAGTAGCAAAATCGGTCAGTTTTGAACTTCTGGGGACATTTAGCTGATATTCAGCTGTTTCCCACAAGGATATTATTATTATTTCATTAATTTCTTTCTCTCTTTTTTTTTATTTAGAGACAAAGGGAGAAAAGTTTTGTTTCGTTAACTTTTAAAGTTAGGGTTATTAGGTGCAGGCATTAATAACTATGTCAAAGGAAGGTCCTCACAAGGGTAATAAGGTGTGTGTGTTTTAGTTTGTTTTCTCTGATTGGTCCAGCCATCTGTGGTCTCGCTAACATAAACAGGAGCAGAAGGGTGAGGCAGGAAAAGAGAGGGACAACTTTCTATCATTCATCTGGCTTATTATTCCTTGTCATTTCTTTCTCTTTCCCTGTGTGCGTGTGTGTGTGTGTGTGTGTGTATATATGTATGTGTGCATGTGTTTGTGTGTGTGTTTTTGACCAAGCAAACGGAAAAGGCCTGTTCCCCAGTGAGGAAACATTTTGGAGGGAATTATCAGTACATTTCCTACATGTGTCCATCCCCCTCTCTGTATGCATTTCTCTCTCTCTCTCTCTCTCTCTCTCTCTCTCTCTCTCTCTCTCTCTCTCTCTCTCTGTCCCCATGTCTGTAAATGGATAAAATGTGTCCTCCTTGGCAATCCAGTAGCATAACTCACAGCATGAGAATTGCATTGAAGTTTGAACAACATGGACACCGTCGTTACTCCGATCAAGGAATCATGTTTCTCAGTGTGTTATTTAAAGGCTGAGGTCAAATAATAGACAACTGTCATAGAAGTGAATCTTGAGTGAGGATTATTCTCTCCTCCACCACCTGTTGTTCTCAGTTTTTCAGTCATGCTTTTCCTCCATTTTCTTCCACTTTCTCTTTGTCTTAGTTTCACTCGTGTCTTTGGCCCTCCTCCACAAGCACACACACACATGCATTAGATGGGAACCACCCTTCATAATTACAGAGTCTGGATGCTTATGTAAGGGGAGGCCCTCTGAACAGCACTTTCTGATGATTGTGTGTGTGTGTGTGTTTGCATTTCTGAGGATGTAATTTATGTGTATATTGTGATTGAGCAGAGTGTGTGTGTGTGTGTGGTGTGTGGTTGTTTGTGTGTTTGTAATAAAACAGTTCTCATTTGGCCACGAGTGAATATTACAGTTGAATATTTTGTGTGTGTGCGCATGCACTGATGACCACTCAGAAAATTCCACTTTTTTCTTTTCTTGGTTCCCTCTGATGTGGTCTTGTCCTCTCTATAACTCCCGTGATCCAGCCTGAACAGCATTGTCTGTCTTTATGATGTGGGACAATTCAGTTTCACTCTTTTATTTATTAAATTATTTATTTATTGTTTTTTAAACCCAAGTATCATTGTTTTCCATGAGTCTGGAAGCATCACCTTGTGGAAAAATGACCCGAAGCCCCAAGAGAACTCCCTCCATATACTTGGATGAGTGTCATTCAGCTGTTCCATGTCTTTATTCAGATTTGAACGAATGACAGATGTTTTCTACTTGAGTTCAATGTCTTCAGCCATTTAGTTTTTTTTATTTTTATTTTCCACACCTTGATGTGGGTTAATGCCTAGCATAAAATGGTCTTAATTACACATTATAATAGCTTAGCAACATTTGCTACCAAAGCACATCATAGTGTTAAAGTTCACCTTAATATTACCTTTTCAGTATATGAATCTATATATATTCTATATACATTAGAGTTCTACCGTGGATTTTACAGATACTGATAACTAAGTTGGGCAGTACCTGCCAATAACTAATTAATCAACCGAAAGTTTTTTAAATGGTTACTGAATGAAAACATAATACTCTTAAGTAAAAATATTGCTGAATTTTATTACAAAAATAAACACTATTGACTGTACCAAAGCTTGAATATTCCAAATAACAAATAAAAATGGAGACATCTAAAATGAATTTTTTAAAAAACTTAAAATAACACAACAAAATTTTTCAGTGATCGTTTTTATGTCATCTCTGGAGGCCGCTCCCATACTGTATAATGATGACTGACCCTTCTCAGCCGGTCTCACAACGGACGCAACCGGGAAAAACTATTGGTGTGGATTTTTGCCGATAACTGATAGTTCCAGCAATCCAGCAAGGCCTCTAATATGCATGTTGTTTGACGTCAATAAACTATCCAAATTGGAACGAACTAGCTTAATTTATTGTTATTTGATTAAAACCAGCAGCCAAGTATACTAGCATTACCTCACAGTACATTTGGTAAGCTGCTTCAATATTATCAAAGTGCACCTATTATAGTTTTTCAAATATTACCTTTCGTGTAGTGTGTTATGTAGATGTTTGTGAATGTAAAAAGTCTGCAAAGTTTCAAAAATCAAAGCACATGACAAACGGACTCCCAAAAGAAGGAAGCAATTCTGAACAGCTGAAATGAGTTGTTAGTAATTCCAGACTTTACTTCCTGTACTAACCTACATAGGTTTGTAATAAAAAGCCCCGCCTCTGGTCTTCATCAGCTGCTCGCAAACAGACTGAGCTGAAACTCGTTATGGTAGTGGGTGTTTCCTTTTTGAAACACACTGATAGCGGTAGACCAATCACAACAGATTGGGACATCTGACCAATCAGAGCAGAGAATGCTGTCTGAAAGGAGGAATTTAGAACGAATCCTTTAGAATGAATCATTTAACGAGTCATTTGTGACATGGGGGGGGAAGGTAATGCTGTAATTTAAATTATGAGCACATTAAAGTGTTTTTGACCTTGGATGCATGTAAATCTATTGTATGAGACCATTATAACAAAATTAAGCATGTTTCAAAACCATAGTAGGTGCGCTTTTTTAAAAAAATCAGGCTAATTTGCTAGTTTCATCGAGATAAACCTAGTACTGACCAATGCCTTGCTGACTTTTTGTTATGGGAGCAAGCATCAGAGTTCTGTCAGAGTCCTAGCTAATGCAAACTGTAGTCAGTCTAACTATATAACTATAATCAGTCCCTCATGCTAACCACACACTTACCATAGACACTTAGTTGATGTCGTCATGCTGTTTTCATACTTGCAGTGTTGTCTGGCTGCTTCTTGGACTGCAATCAGGCATTAATACTAACTATAGACGGGCTGTTATATATGTTTGTCCTCCAACTGAAAGTAATGAAAGAGAAAATAATGATGCTTTTGGCTAATACTAACTGTAGTCATCCTACAGACTCTTGACTGAGTTTGGAGAATGACCTTAATGCTGAGGTTGGAAAAAGTGAACACTCAGAGGAAAGCTAGTGCTCGTAATGCTGCTAGTGGAATATTAAAAGCTTTCAGCTACCATTTATCTTTTATACATAAGTGCTTAGGGTTAACGTGGAATTAATTTGCACTACTTTTTTTCATTAATCTACTTTACGACTACAATGAATCTACAATATGACTATCGCATTTTATGTAATTGCAGACAATCTTTTTTTCAATATTAAATACTGTCGAGTTATCCACCTATACTTAGTGAGCTGCACATCATACACTCACACAAATCTGACTAAAAAGTGCAGAATATGGTACGTTCTTTTTTTTCTTTCTTTTGTCACCATGTCGGAGTGTTGAGTCTTGGACGTGTTCCAGTTTCCATGTAGTCAAGGACGCAACATTACTACAAAGGTATCTTATGTTTTATAGAAACTTCTTACAGTTTTTCCACCCAAACACAGCCCTACTAGTTGTTCAGCATTGGAATAATGACATGAACCCATGTTCAGTCCTTAGCTATTTCCTCTCTGGAGTCCGAACCCACTCGCTGGCCCTGGCACACAAAGTGGTCTCTTTAGTGGCCGAGGGCATTACTCAGAGAGTGGGCAGCAGGGCCACAGTGTGTGTATGTGTGTGTGTGGGCTCGCCGGAGCATCGGTCACTCTTCTCTGACTTGCATTCCCTCACTTGGCCTGGCAGGGCAACATGGGCACTCTTCACGATCCTTATCAGGCCTGCTTTTAGGAGAACAGCCAAGACCCCTGGCTCATGGCATCAGCTCACCGCTTTGCATGCTCCTCAAGACGTCAACGCAGTGATGTTAGAAAGACTTTTCCTCAGGGAAGTACCTCCTCCTGGAAGGGTCAGAACCATGGAACAAAAGACAGAGCTGGACCTCAGGCAGGTTCCAGTTTGTTCTCCTCTGAAAACATGATACCATTTTCCTAATCCTATAGCTAATAATGATTTTGTTCAGAATCATAGTTGGCACCTAATCAGATGATTAGCTAGGAACTAGCATAGATAAAACTGCAGTCAAGCTGTTCTTAACAGATGCTAACGTAAATCGTACAATCGTGAAGTCAGAGTAGAACTGAACACTTAGCTAATGCTAAATATATTTATATATTTATATAGACTTTGTATTAAGACTGCTATTGTTATACTTTTGTTTTTTATTACTTGGTGAACCTTAATAGCTTACAGTGTAGTTTTGCATTAAAACAGACCCATGTTGTGTTATTGTGGGAAATGTCTGTCAGATGTGTCATAGAGGATTCTCTGGTGGTGTTTAAGATTAGATACTTGACAGCAAAAAAGCTAATGACGGTTATTGAGGCTAATCCTCTAACCCTCATCCAATAGGTACTGCCACATCTTAACTAGGGACATGCTAATGTGAAGTTTTACTATCAAAATATTTGCCAAGCTGCACCACAGTTTACAATATGTAGTTTTGTTATTTTTAAAAAAATATGAAAGAACCATGATTTTTCAATCAGGTTCCTGAGTCAGTGTTAAACACTCATGACGGAATTCACAGCCAGTGCTGTATCATTGTTAGGTTGGATTTTATGTGAAATTTGTACACTTGCATTATATGCCAACTCATATACATCAAATGTTATTGCACCCCAACTTTGGGGGACGAAAGAACCCTGCTGAACAAAACAATAGAAACCATCACAGAAATTCTTAGGGTTTACACTACAAATACCATTACAAACCATCAGTTGTTAACCATTAAACCATTACCATTATTAGTCCTTAATGGTATCCAAAATATTTTACATGTCACCAGTAGAAGGCAACAAATTACCAGTAGAGACCCACAGGGACCATTACAGTTTCCATTTCAACCAATACAATTCCCATTATAACCATTTCAAATTCTATGAGGGTTTCTGTTGTTTGGGGGGGGTTTTTCAGCAGAGAAATCTGATTCCATGGGGACACGCAGCCAATCAGGGGAGAGAAAGTGAGTCCAACACAATCAATAAAAGATAAATGGATTCTTTATTTTGGGAATAGTAAATAACACTCATCTGAATTATTCCCATTGTGGAATTTGTATTGCTACCCAGTTGCAGAGACATTGTAGCTGAAGAAATACAGATAGCTGAGTAGTAGATAACTAGTTGAGTTAGCTGGGTTTTTGTGTATTTTTGTACTTCAAACTTGGTTATATCGCCATTGCTATGTATATTTAATCTACCATTCAGTGTATTTTAGTGAACAGGTGTGACAGTTTTGCTCTCTACAGTATGTTTTAGCTATATGGCTAAAATTAGCAGGCGAGTTTACTTGTATTGGCGTTGGAGATGCACATAGCTTCTGGAAAAGTAATTTAGCTAGCTAGCGTTAGCAGGCTAGCTGACTTGCATTGGACTTGGAGATGCACATAGCTTCTGGAAAAGCCCCTGTATTCATCCCACAGTCCAACTCCGAGCAGATGCTCTGTGAGATTACAGTGAAGCGACCCTTTTCCCTTCAATTAGAACTCCTAATTTACTAGCTAGCTAATGTTAGTTGATGTATTCATTATGTGTTTATGATGGAACATAATGAGCACAGTTACTCTATGATAAGTAGCTGATGCATGGGCACTGCTGCTGGATCGCACAGTCACAGTGTGAGCTAAATGAATGATGGAAGCTAAAAGACAAGCTCTTGTTGAAAGTAGGGGATTTTGCTTTTCTCTAATAGTCATTAAATATAAAGTCACATCATTGTACATTTTTACTCTCATAACATTTGTGTAATATGAAAACAGCAGCAGATCACAAATGCCTTGGACACATGCAACCCACTAAATAGTATATCAGGACACCTTTGATGTCTTTACTTACGCAAACTACTGGTACGAAGTATACATTTTGGAACGCATCCTTGAATTTTTATTCTGATTCTTTAATTTGCTTGCAGTTGCATTTTTCTACCAGAGAGGGTGAAATTTCAGCAGGTTTACACAATTGTATTACAATTGTAATGAAATTCTTAGATAATACCAAATTGCTAGGTTTTTCTACGTTTTGCAGAACTCTAATCCAGTAAACGGATTATAGTATTACATTTCCTGGCAACGCCTTCAGATCTAGCTAATGTAAGAAGACCTTATGCGTCCTTATAAGTGGAAAAATTGAAAAAAAAAGAAAACCCTTTATCAGAACACAAGCTTTGCAGAGAAATGCTGCCTACCTAGGCACATTCCTCCTGAACGAAACAAAGGGGTAGTGTACTTACATGCTAACATTCTTGTGCTTGTTAAATATCATGTTATATTGCATAAACAATTAGCGGGTCATGTCTAATCTAAAGTGACATCAGGCTGACAACAGGAATTGCGAATGCCACCGCTGTTTTTGATTATCCATGTTTGGGTTTCACGCCATGTTACGAGGCCTCAGGGTTTTTTTGCATGCCTCTTTGGCACCATGTTTGACAGTCTTGAAATAGCCCTTGTTTTTTGTTTTCCTTTTTCAGCCTGAGCTCGTTCTCTAGCTTGGCCCCTGAAAGCCTTAAGATAGAAAAAGATATTCGCTAGAAATACATTCGAGACAAGAAATGAAAACAATTGGAGGGTTGGAATGGAAGTTTGGCACATGGCGGGCAGCAGAATCATGGTGAAGGGGCCCAATTTGTGTAGAAGGGAGACTGGCACAGTGCCTCCTGTCCAAACTACCCCCCACTCCCACTGTGTCTAGGGGAATTTGAGGACACTAATTTTCTCTGTGCTTGCTACATTTAGACTGTGTATAGTTGGCACAGTTGTGGTACAGACTTTTTTTGTGGTGTTTGTTCAGTGCCATTTGAATACATATGCATTTTTATCCGATCTGCCTCATCTTTTTTGTGCTTTTGTGCTTGGCAGCACTGTTTGTGCTTTCTGTAATTTCAAAGAATTTCATGGTAATTCTATAGACTGCCGACTGGTGGCCATGTCTCTGAGGGGGTCATGTAGGTCCACATATGAACTCGGACACTCATGTTAACCAGAGAGCTAGCATTAGTAGTTGGGATATATATATATATGAAAACTGTTCATACACCCCAAATAAATTGTAGGCTTTTTTGACATATTCGGACAAGCAAACATGTGATCATCTTTGAAACAGTCCTTTAATGAAGTTGATATATTTGAACAAGCTTTTTCAATCATTTATTCAACATGAATATCAATTGATGTGATATTCTTATGTGCAAATAGTAAGTACACCCTTGGCCTCAGAAGCTAGTATTGCCCCCTTTAGCAGAAATAACTTCTTGTAGGCATTTTGCATAATTGTTTAACAGGATTCCTGGAATTTTTGACCATTCTTCCATTCAATATTCTTTCAGTTGCAAGATGTTTGAGGGTTTTCTTGCATGTACTGCCCGTTTCAAGTCCCCCCTCAACATTTCGATGAGATTCAAATCTGGGCTTTGACTAGGCCATTCTATAACCCTCCATTTCTTCTTTTTGAGCCATTCCTTGGTGGATCGACTTGTGTGCTTAGGATCATTATCCTGTTGAAAGGTCCATTTTTGGTTCAACTTTTGGACAGATGGCCTCACATTATCTTCAAGCATTCTTTGATATGATGCACAATTCATAGTTGAATCACTGAATGCAAGCTGTCCAGTCCCTGAGTCAGTGAAGCAACCCCAAACCATAACATTTCCACCACCATGCTTCTGAGGTGCTTCTCCTGAAAAGTTGTCTTTGGTCTGCGCCAAACATGTCTGCTGTTACTGTTGCCAATCAACTGTACCTTTGATTCATCTGTGCAGAGCACATTATTCAAAAAGGCTTGGTCAATGCAGGTCAAATTTGTGCAATCTTTTTCTGATTCAAGAAGCATGTACCTGTCCACCAACAGTTGCAAGACTTACTAGCAGATCCGACTATGAAATTTTGGGGTTCTTGGAGACTTCCTTTTGCATCAGATGGTCTGTTCTTGGGCTGAATATGCTGGGATGGTCGTTTGAAACCTGCACCATTTGTATATTATTTTCCTTACAGTGGAATGATGTATTTCAAATAATTTGGAGATCTTTTTAAATCTCTTGCCAGACTCATAGGCATACACAACCTTTTTTTCTGAAGGCCTTGTAGAACGCTTTAGATTTTGGCTTGATGACACCTCACACCTCAATAGCAAAGGGAACACCAGACACTAGATATGAGAGGGGAATAAATAAGGCATGTTTCACCTGCACTCCCTAAGCAGGTTCTAATCACTGGCACTCAATCTTCAAAACCCGATTCTAATTGTGTGGATTTGAGGGTGTGATAAATGTAGGCGTGTACTTACTTTGTCAGTGTGACTGATCTGCTTTTTGTTCATTTAAATTGTGAAAATTACTACAAAATGTCAGTTTTATGTGTCATTTTATAGTGTATCACCTTTATTAATAGGCACTGTTTCAAAGAGTATCAAATGTTTGCATGTCCAAATATGTATCTGATGTTTTAGGTCATATTTATGCAGATATGTAGAAAATTCTAAAGGGTTACAAATGTTCAAGCATCACTGTATGTAACCTTGTGGCACAGCATAAGAAGAAGCTAGAAAAAGATGCAGAGGTTGGCTTCACATGTCACAGAGAAAGCACCTATTTGCCCCACTGTCCCCAGGTTGTTAGTTGTTGTGTGGCAGGTCAGAGTTAGCTAGTTCTAGGGAATTGGCGAGACCAAATTGAGGAGAAAATACTCTCAGAAATCCTGTCAAGTTAACTTAAGGAGCTGCCTAAGGAACTATGAGAAAATACATGCTAATAACTTCTTCCTTCTTACTTGAATACTTCCAGACGTGGATGAAAGACATGGCCACGTTCCCATCTGTGGACTTCAAGTCACGCACACTCAGAGCTGTTCTTATTTCTTTATATCAACTCCAACACACATGCTATGATCTATGATCTGATTTGAATATAGACCTTATTGTCACATCCTGGTTAGTATTGGGTCTGACAACAATGAAATGAAAATACAGCAGTGTAGAAATCATTGTGGTGAAGTTTGGATTTGTTTTTTATACTCCTTCTACTCATGTTCTGGCAGAAATATGAACATTACAATGTTGAGAGTTGGCCGAATCGGAGGGTGAATCGGAGACACTATAGAGACTTTATAGAGATCATACACATACACAGTCTTACAAATCTATGACAGGACAAAACAAACTTTACGTTTTGGTTATAAAGACGAATGATATAAACAAGACACATGATTGATTATGTTGGTACGTATTGTGTATGTGTGTGTGTGTCTATATATATATATATATATATATATATATATATATATATATATATATATATATATATATAGTGAAGCCTTGATGTTTATGATAGAAGGTTAGCTTTCAGTATTTAGACTGAGATATTTTGTGTTGGTGGAGTGTCTCAATATCCAGTGATGTTAGATTGGTCAGGATGAGCACAGTACATCATAAAAGTTAGGGATTGGCTAAGAGTTCAGCTGCATTGTATCATGATCTATTGCTATTGCAATTGTAAGGTTAGTATTGCAACAAGTAAGGAATAAAATAATGGTGCATGCTGTGATTTAAAATAACCGGCCTAACATGAAGCGGAGTAACTGTTGATTATTTCCAATAATTGCATGCGCTTTATTGTTCTTGTATCACAGCAGTTTGTTAAAGTTAACAATTTTATATTAAATAAAGATGCATCATACTTTTTATCCATTTATAGTTGTATTTGATTATGTTGAAAATCTGTCAACCACCTGTTTCCTGCCATTGCTTGTATCAGCTGTAAACAATTGTTCCTTCGCCAATTCTTTTTATTTTCTCTCCCTTGAAGTTAATGAGACAAAAAATATATATCCTGTCATGTTACTGGGAAAACAGCTAATTCTTCTATTCTGAAGGCTTTTCTGTTGAAAAACTCAAAGGAATATATTTATCTCCAACAAAGCGCTGAGACTAGTGACTCCTTCCAAAAATGCTAAATAAACATTTCTGTGCAGAAAGGTTCACATATTGTTAGTGATTATTATTAATAGTAGTAGTAGTAGTTTTAGAACAAGAATTTTAATATAAACCTGTGATTTGCATTGGAGCCAGAACTACTGTGACGAATCAGAATAGAAAAAAAAAACTCTGCATCTCTGTGGTATAATCAGTAATAAACAGTATATTGAGCAGCCCTAGTTGCTATGTAGAGGGAACACAGTGAACAGCCAAGGCTTCATCTGGTTCATGGTGAATGCATTGTGAAATATTGGACCTGCATACCATATGTTTTTACTTCAGTACTTAAGAGATGGAAAACGATAGACATTACCTACTTTATTAATAGCCTTGAAAACATCATACGACATGATGGAGAATTATTCAAAGGCTCTAATCATCAGAGTGGGTGGAGAAATCCAGTAACTCAGATTCAGTGCGACACCATAATGGTAGCAACATTTCCTTTACAGACCAGAAATGCATTTTGCTTCAATTTGCCAGTCTAAAAACATTTCCAGAATCTATTTTTGGATGCAGCTGCACAGAGCAGTGACGGTTATAGGGCTGGTGTTCCTCTCCATTTCACAAATCTGATGTCTGATGCAGTTGTTTTTGTAAAATTAAAACAGGCTGAACACTGTGAGGCATTATAGACAGAGGATACATTGTATATAATGTTGTAGCATGAAGGGGGCACATTTGCCTCACACCCCCAGGGTTGGGGGTTTGATTCCCACCTCCATCCTGTGTGCACGGAGTTTGCATGTTCTCCCCGTGCTTCGGAGGTTTCCTCCGGGTACTCCGGTTTCCTTCCAGAGTCCAAACATATGTGTCGTAGGTTGATTGGCATTTCCCAATTGTCTATAGTGTGTGTACGATAGTGCCATGTGATGGGTTGACACCCTGTGCCCCGAGTCCCCTGGGATAGGTTCCAGGTTCTCTGCAGTCCTGTGTAGGACAAGTGGTATAGAAAATGTGGGTTATAATGTCCGTTATCACAAGCTTGTATATCAAAAACATTATTTACAAGTGAGACAAACCCATCAATAACAACTACCAAATTATACCACAGCACTGTTGTATTCTTGAATCAGAAGGTGTAGACAGTGGAAGCTTGTCCATAGGGGCAGGTGGAGGCCAGTAAATAATTGGAACTAAATCCATAAACAAAGTCAAAGTGCAAGTGCAGACCATGGTGACAGTGTTTCACACTCAACAAGAGTGGGAAACATAACAGCACGGCTCTAACAGTAGTTCTGGCTGTTCTGGTTATACTTTACATATTGATTGATCGTTTCTTTTTAAATAACTACTAGAATAAGAACAGTTAATTGTAGTGGACTCAGACTTTTGGTTCTGGTTTGATACATATACAGTATGTGCAGCTTCAATTCATGACTTATCATTCTGTGAATAGAGATTCCCCTGGCCTCTGGCTAAATCCATCTGGATCGACATCCTAATCGCTGTAATTTCACAGCTAATGATGATTGGACTAATGATGATAATCACCGATCGTGTATCTGCTCGTGTGTGAAGGCGGGACATGGAGGCTTACAGAAGGATAGGTCTGTCAATCTGGGATGGCACAAGATCCTGCCATTATCCTCTGACTGACGTTGCATGAATAAGGAGTCTGTGTTTCTTGGATATCCTAATAGGATTGCAGAGTTTTTGATTGCGCAGTGCGTTTTAGGAGACTTGCACTAGATTTATGGCATTTAATTTTGGCATTTTATTTCACTGTTAAAGCCTTATTGTGTGGACAAAAATGGTCATTCACTTTGGCTTTAAAGTGGGCCACTGGACCCTTTTTTCCCACTGTTAATTTTGTCTTGAAGACACTGACATTTTTATTCTGGTAATCAGGTCACCTAGGACTGGTAATCAGGTCACCTTCAGAGGCTGAAACTAAATGCTAAAGTGAAACTAAATGTGTGTGATAGAGTTGCTCCTGTGTTTAAATGAAACCATTTCTCAAACCTACTGTTCAAGTCTAGAGAACATATTGTTCTTAAACAGCTGGGAAATATAGGCAGTTGCCAGAAGCTAGCTGAGTAATTAATTAAAAATATTTAGGTAGCATAAACAATGTAAAGGCATAAAACTGTGGAAGCCAGACAAAACTGTCTGGAATATTAACATTTCTCACAGATGTGTTGTTAAATTGGTTTTAAAAAATGGACTCGGCATAACTGAAAGTTCACAGTAATTACACTTAATCGTGTAATTAGCAAGCTGAACTAATGAAGGAGCGCAGTAATTTGTACACCTCAGTATTCCATACACCTCCGTATTCTTTACACATCAGTATTCCTTAAACATTAGTATTCCTTACCCGACAATATTCCATACACCTCAATATTCCATACACCTCAATATTCCATACACCTCAGTATTCCATACACCTCAGTATTCTTTACACCTTAGTATTCCTTAAACATCAGTATTCCTTACCCCTCATGATTCTTTACCCCTCAGTATTCCTTAAACATTAGTATTCCTTACAGCTCAGTATTCCTTAAACCTCAGTATTCCTTACATCTCAGTATTCTGTACACTTGTGTATTCTTTACCCCTCATTATTCTGTACTCCTCAGTATTACTCGCACCTCAGTATTTTGTACTCCTTGGTTTTCCATACACCTCAGTATTACTTGCATCTCTGTATTCCATACTCCCCTGTATTCTTTCTCATTATTCCTTAGATTTCAATATTCTGTACACCTCATTATTCTTTGCAATTCTTTGCAAAAAAAAAAGCATTAAAATCAGCATACAAGTTTACTTCATCGAGAAGAATTGTAAGCCTAAATAGCATGGTTGCACAGTATGGAATACTGTTATTTTACTGTAAGCATGTTTTAGGAATACTGCTGACACACAATGATGAGAAAGGGGATTATTTATTTTTTAATTTTTGGTAACAATTTGGTATGATAGTCCACTTTAGGCCGTCAATTTACAATAACATTTCATAGAATATATCAATAGAGTCCACATGAACTGAATTTGGAATTGGGATAAGACTATGGATGAGTTCATAGACTATGGATACTGTCTGAAGAGTGTCTACATTGGACTATCTAAATCTTTTCTTGTTGTTTTTCATTCATAGAGTCAAAGCTCAATGCACTACTTAGTTCTTGATATCTCTAAATACCAATGCCCAAATCTGTTACTTTTTGCTTAGCATGCATGTTAACAATTTGTTGCTTTTAGTAGTGATATTTTGGTAATAGTGTCCATTTGTTAATATGAAACCTACTGTTAATCATTTGAATACATTTGACCCGCTTTAACCTACTTTATTTTTTCGGTGTTGATTACAAACAGTAATATACAGTCATTCATCCAGTGAGCATAGTAACACAATGGGCCTCATTTATAAATCTTTTATTTAAGTTGTGTGTAAATGTAGGTTTATTGTAGGCCAAACCTAAAAACTAACATTTCTTGCCAGATTTACAAAAGTTTAATGCAAAAATTTTCTTTTTGATGCTTTCTGCGTGCATATGTTGATAAATGCTAATCAGCCACAAATTACCACATTCACGGCATCACATTTAGTCACAACCACTAAACTTCATAAAAGGCTAAACTTAAAGAGAGGTGAAAAACGACATAATTATGACTAAGCAGTGAGTGCAGCTTGTGCCAATTCTTCCAGTAATGCAGCTCAGCCGTTGCAGTGCATCAACTGCCATACACACACACACACACACACACACACACACACACACTAACTCATCCTCCTTTTATAGGGTGCAATTTCTTTTGTTCTAATTGAGCATCAGTTCTTAATTATGGACTTGTTTTGCAATGCTTTCTTTCAGGTCATTAATATGAAAGGACCAGGGTTTTTAAAAAAAAAAGTTAATTAAGGCTGTCTGCTATTGAAATAAATAAGTAAACTTGATCGTTTAATACACGTAAATAATTGTAGTAATTTTTCAGCAGTTATATGATTTGAAATCTATCAGTCGAGGTTCACATTAGTGTGTCTCCCATGTGCATAAAATTTTCAGGAGGGTATAGAAAAGATTTTTCCAACTAACTAGATTTTCCTGAACACCACAGTTTTTTTTTGTATGGGTGAAAAAGTCCTGCGAACGATTTACAAATAAATTTGTCCACATCCAGCGTCATAAATGAAGCCCAATGTATTGTAATGTTTAGAACGTTTCTATAAAGTGGCTAATGCTTGTGTAGAAACACAAAATAAACGTGAATTTGGCACACTGTGAGGAACTGTGAGGAATTTTAGGTCCTGTATAAAAATTAGGTAACCCTGATGACTAAAGCACTTGGTCTTTATTAAGTATGTTGAGTATGTGTGACCATCTGTTTTTCACAGTGGATAAGTCATTAATCATGCACATTGTAAAGAACTGCTTTTATTTTTATTTATTATCCAAAACTACTTCTCATTAACCCCTTATTTAAAACAGATACTAATCCATTTTAGCAGTTTGATTAAAAAAAAAAATCTTGGTATGAAATTGAAAGATAATAATAATAATAATGACAATAACAACAGCAAAGAGACCTCTGTTTAAGATAAAGATCTCTTTAACAGTACTCCTGCTGCAACCAAACAAAAATTTTACCCTGCGGCTAATGTTCCACTCTGCTGCCAGATGAATAATGATTTTAAACAAAGACACAGAAGTTTCAGATGGTTATTCATTAATGCAAGATTTGCTAGACATAGGTTTCTTGATCTATTCCGGAGAAATGTGTATATGTGCTGCTATGTGGTAATTTCCGGTTCACACACGGTCTTCATTATTTATTTATTTTTTTTAAGTTGATTTAGGCATACTTGGCCATGTGCTTTA
>NC_071284.1:26368546-26393546 GCF_001660625.3 Ictalurus punctatus
TCGGCTGAATAAGTGAAAAGGCCGAATAAATTTTACCGAACAATGACGTGTTTGATGACGCGACAAAATAGCCTAGTAACCAGAATGAGACGCGCGAATGTCACGACCTCGATGAGGGGGCGCGCACATGCACGAGCTACGTGTACGAGCTGCGTGCTCTTCGGATGTTTACTGTGGACAGTATACGTGCATGGACGTGTGTTTGTTTTGTTTCTGTTCCGGAGTATTCTGTCACGTCGCGAGATGTAAGGGAGTAGTGTATGGAAGCAGGTAAAGACGTATTTATTTAAGGGCAGGCAGACAAATCCAAATCGTAATCCAAAAAACGTAGTCAAGACAGGCAAAGGGTCGGGCGATCGGCAAACAGGCATAAACGGGGCAAAGCAGGAATCAAAGTTGCGGTCACAGAAAACAGGGTCACAACACAAAACAAGAAACATGAACTAGTACTATGGACTGGGAGTGGAAAAACCAGCGGGGACTAAATTAACTAATCTATAGTTCAAACTAACTAAATCTATCAAGGACCATAACATTAACAACGTATCTAACTATACTATATCTACTATAATACTCCGCGAGGTGTACAGGGACACGAGCGGTATATATCCCCAATATAATCAGCCGTATAGAACCCAATAGAACCTTTTTTTGCACTCTTGTCACTACATCTTTTAGTGCATGTTTTTGTTGTAGGCTTCAGAGTGTTCCATTCTTTCAGCAGTCAGTTATAGGCCTAACATCAGCTATTCAAGGGGGGCTCAAAGATGACCACATAAAAATATTTTTATTTTACTCATTATATTGTGCCTTGTTGGTAGCCTATGCCTGCTGGAATGAAAAAAAAATGTTCAGTGTTAAATAAATATTTTGAAATTGTAGTTTTTGTAATTTATTTTTTTCTTTGAAAAGCAACACAAAATAGTAAAAAGCACAATTTGACTATTTAATTCATGCAATGGTGAAAAAAAATGACAAAATAAATGGAAAAACGCGAAAAAACATGTTCGGTATTCGTCCTCTGGCTTTCGGCCAAGAATTTTCATTTCGGTGCATCCCTAGTTTCCTGACATGGGAACGTCTTTAGAACAGAGGATTTTTCCCCCCACTAACTTCAAGACTAAGAACAAATGAGAGGCTGTGAGGGAACGACCTCCATTATTTATAGCTTCTATAGTGTCAGCAATAACAGGAACTTACCTGTTTCATGGACTTACAATACATATACATATAAACAAATTAAAAGTGGCATGACTTTCATTAATTAGGTGGTAAAACATACTTTATTGATATTTTTCAACATTGGTATGTAGCTATGGTATAAACAAGACATTGCCCATTCATGTCTTCTAGTATCCTTTGGCTCCATCTCATTCATTTCTGATATCAGGATATTTTGTTGAGTGTTGTCTCCTAGTTGATGTTAATAAACGGGTTTGAGGTGACACTGTGGACAGAACCCAGATCAGCTTGAGTTGCTGTGTTAGAGGTTTGGGGTATACCCCTCCCATGGAACTTGCGTAGGCACTCCATTCTGTGCTGTTCTTCTCTTTGGGCCTATTTTTATCCCTCAATCCAACTTCATTTGCCAGCCCACATCTGCTTCTTATTGTGTGCAACGGCAGCCATTCCATAAAAGACAACGTTGCAAAGGGAAAGAACAACTTTGCTGATATGAAACTATAATCGCTCTCTCTCTCTCTTTCTTTCTCTTTCTCACTGTTATTTACGTCTTGTTTCTGGGTTTTTTTCTTACTTTATAGTGACTCTACTTATCAGTTATGACTCATTGATAGCTCAATTCAAGCACAGTAAATTAAGTTTACATTCAGGAACATCTCCCTTCACTTCCTGCAGTCGGACTGAACTAATGAACAACAAATCACAATTTGTTTAAACTTATTTCTGGGTTTGCTCAACTGCTACAAACCTGTTTTGAAACAAAAAATAAAATTTCATGGTCAATAATTGCAGCTAAGCAAACTATTTGAAACCAGCACTAAAGGACCAGAGTATTACAGGGTTTACTGTGCAAGTGTCCTGGCAAAATTCCCGCATTGGCCCTTATCTATCATGGCCCAGTAATAATTCCCATCTCTGAATTGGCTACATCACTCTCCTCTCCTCTCCACTAATCGCTGGTGTGTGGTGGGTGTTCTGGTGCGCTATGGCTGCTGTCGCATCATCCAGGTGGATGCTACACACTAGTGGTGGCTATGTAAAGCACTTTGAATGTCTAGAAAAGTGCTGTATAAATGTAACTTAACTAACTAACAAGTGCACAAATATTTCCTAGTGTAACGTACTTGAACACGCCATTTGATGACACCACCTCCTCACCTTGTAGACCTTTAAATGGTAAATACCTAAACTGTCAATGAAAGGTCAGAGTGAGTAAAGTGTAGTGATAGAGTTGAAGATCAGATAACCCTGTATAAAGAGGCTGTACCAGAGGGTGTACACTTACAATTTACACATTCCAGTGTATGAAACACTGGGCAATTATGTTCAACTCTGTGTAGACCACCGGGCAGAGGAATGACCTCTGATCTTTAATCTTGTCACCTCACAGTTGGGGGTAATTTTTATCTGCAGATGTAAGGTTTTTTTTTAGGAGATCAGGTAACGTCAGTTGACTTTTGCGCCTAGGCAAATCGGTCAAATTAAAATGTCAATTATTTAATAATATTTCAATAGGTCTATTCCAGTTACTGATAGGATGAGCATATTATAATTTTACAGATTCAGCAAATTACTGTCATTTGGTGGACAAATGTATGGTATTGTCTTCTCTGTTGCACGAATCAGCTGTCCTTATACATCCTTCTGAATGATGCCCAGTTGTAGGGTACAAATATTTTGAACAATATTTGTTGAATGGTGCATTTTATCATAGAACTGGTTACTGGCCCTTGTCTTCACGTAGCATTAGATCAGTTTACTTATTAACTAAGGAATAAAACTCGATGGGCGGAGTTAGCGTTATTACTTCGAAGTGGATTATTTTCCTATAACAGCACATCCTGAAGTGTTAATTAAAAAACATCAATCCATGCTTTATAACTGTTTATAGTTGCAGTTAATGTTATAGAAGTTGTTTCCCATTAACACTTACATTATAATAGCTTTAAACAGTTGTCCACTTATCAGCCTCTCTTTTTTTTCCCTATCTCTCTTGAAGTTAATAAGACAAAATAAAACAGTTTGTCTTGTTACAGTGAAACTCTGTACTGAAGACTCTTCCACAGCAGAAAACTTACTGTTACAGAGCACTCACACTGGAGACTCCTTCCATGAATTTTAAACAGAAAACTTCTCATCAATGAGTATATGTTTTTTTTTTTCTCTGTTAAATAACAACACATTTTTAATCTGTTAATTAGACTTACATATTTTTTTTTTGTGTGGCATCCACCATACAAGTTGCTGTGAATTAACTGTTAATATAGAAACAGTAACATATTACAGTGAGTTCTGTGATTTGCCCTGCAGCAGGCACTACTGTTAGTACAGCTGGTACTGCTGTGTTGGAGAATAAATCAAGACCTTCTGATCAGATCCAAGAACTCAGTAACACTATGGTATAAAAGTCACTACACAGTCAACGTGAATGGCTGAATGAAACTTGTACCTTTTGTAAACCCAAGGTTTAATGATTAAAGTGATTTTTGTATTTTAGCATCGTCAGCCCAAGAGGAGAGAGAGCTGTTACTAATGCTAAAGCCAGCATGCTCTATGACCTAAATTCTGTTATACTTTTGGAGAACGATTTTTCAATTTCTTTTAGTTAAACCACTATGATGATAATGATTTCCAAAGCAGCTTTTTGAAAAAATGCAGGGTGATCCAATGATTGGTTTATTAATCACACTCGTTCTTATGCCTGCTCTTTCTTCTCCGTGGAGTCAGAGCTGTGTGTTAAAGTCTAACTGTTGGCCAGAGTGAGATCTGCACTACAGTTTGAACGTGAAACTGAAACACTTACACCAACATACAAGTTTGCAGTAGTTGCATTCTCATCAAAAGCCCATAATTAATAATAATAATAATAGTAGTAGTAGTAGTAGTAGTAGTAGTAATACGAATAATAATATACACTATCATTCTGGTTTGGATGCACCTGTTCATAAAAGGGCTTTCATTTTTACTATTTATACTAGTTTAGAATACTAATGATACCACAGAGTGGCTAATTATCAAATCTGATTGGTCAGAAGAAAAGTCTCCAAGACAGAGTAATGTATGCTTTCTGGTTTCTCAGTAAAATGACAAACTGCAATTTTTTGAGAAAGAGATAGGAGATGCTGGTGAAGGAACAACTATTTATTATTGCTATAACGTAAGTGATAACAGGAACGAACTTGTCTCACAACATTAAATCTAACTATAAACCATTTCAACATGCAGTGTGTCCTTCATTAATAAATTAAACATTGTAATTGTTGCCAAATTGCTGTGGTATAAGCAGCTCCAGATCATGCTGTTATTTGAAAATCATCTTGAGTTCAGTTCATTTCCCATGTTGCTGGTGTTGGTGAGTACCACTCTCTGCTTTTCCTATAGAATGTGCTAGTGTTTTACTGCCGTGTTCTGGGGTGGAGATTCAGGGTTTTGAAGGTTTATTACATGTATGGGATTTAAGTTGTGGACTGTCTGTTATAGTTTCTGGGTTCAAGTTATAGATATTGGGTTGGGATGTTAGGATTTTGGGTTTTTGGATTTTGAGCTCTTGATTCTTGGTTTGAGTTATATATATTGGGTTGGACTGTGATGTTAGGGTTTTGGGTTCTTGGTTTTGTGTTATGGATACTTACTTAGGATATGAGGTTATTATTACTAAGGTTATGTGTTCGTTTTGAGTTATACATGTAGATATTAGGGTGGAATGAGTTATTAGGGTTGTGGAGTCTTGGTTTTGAGTTATAGATATTAGATTGGGCTGTGATGTTGGGGTTATGGGTTATTTGGTTCTGGATTCCTGCTTTTGAGTTACATGTATTCGGCTGGTATGTGAAATTAGGTTTTTTAGGTTCTAGAGTTATGCATTCTGAATTCTTGGTTTTAAGTCATGGAGATTCGGTTGGGATGTGATGTTAGGGTTCTTGGATTCTTGGCTTGCCATAGCTCCAACTAGAAACCAGAACTCCAGATCCATGAGCCAGTAATGGTAATTTAGTGTGGCAAAAAACAACTTTTTGGACTTAAATTTTTTTAATGAAATTTCATCTTCATGTGGTGAAGGAGAATTTCAGAGAGATTTATTAATGCTAAGATCGATCAATTACATAAATTATTGTTGTATTGATTTATTTTCATGAGGACAGCACTTTGGATGTATTTTATGGTCTATTTTGTGCTGGAGTTACTGTTTTCTGTGTTTTAATTGCAGGGTGTTTGCTTTTGGTTTTGCATTCAGCTTTTCTGGGTTCTTGTTAGAGTTCTGGTTTATGGGTTGGAGGTACTAACTTTAGTGTTTTTATATTTTAGTTTATTGCTGTTGGTGATGGTTGGAGATACCGTTCCTTATTCTTGGTTTTGGATTGGTTTCTGATTTTGGGTTGTAGGTTTTAGGGCTTGGGTTCTATGTTCTTACTGTTGAGATACAGATTTAGGATATTTGTTGATGTATTCTGGGTTTTAGCGTTAGGGTTTGACATTTTGGGCTCTGGGTCTTGGTGGGTCTTAATGGGTACTGGTTTCTGGAATTCTAGGTTTGCATTCATGGTTTTAGAGTTCTGAGTTCTAGCAGTCAGACAAAAAATAGCATTAAAAAAAACATTTCTGCCCCATTGTACCCCATTTTCTCCCAATTTGTTTATTTGCCAATTTTCACCTAATTGCTAGTTGCTCTTCCATCACACAGCAACAACCAAACTGGAAAGGTAAGAGCTAGCACGTGCTTCTTCTGAGGTGTGAAGCTAGCCACTATAACTATTCAAACAGCTGCTTATGCTACCTCACAGGGCAGCTAATCCAACAGGGAAACTGCTAACTTTCAGTAAATTCCCAGTCTTGGATGGCCATGGCATCGTCGGGTGATATCTGTAATCTCTCAACAATAGCACATTGTTGAGATATTTTCTGCCCTGTCCCTTTACAGTGTTTGTACAGTGTTGTGGGTTTGAGCTTGTGGGTTTGAGCTTGTTGTGTACCAACGTTTAGTTCACTAGTTGTTAAACAGGTATGAATGTGTTGTGTGTGTGTGTGTTGGGGGGGGGGGGGGGGATTTGGTTTCTGTGCTTAGGGCTGGCTCATCATCAGTTGTATTCTCATGATGTCATATTTATGTGTGGTGTGCACATAGCTCTCTCTCTCTCTCTCTCTCTCTCTCTCTCTCTCTCTCTCTCTCTCTCTCTAGCATTGCATATCTAATGTGTAGGAGAAGAGAAGAAATCGATACTTATGTACGTTTGTGCTTTTAGTAACAAACCACTTTCCCATATCCTTCCAGCCTGGGCTTTTTGTTATCTTCTCCATTTTTCCCCCATTTCTGTCATCTGTTCTCTCTCTCCCCTAAAATAGCATGTTGAAAAGTGTAGCCATTGTGTGTCTGTTACATTCACAGTCAGATCTTCAAGGCCATTTTCTGCAGAGAGCTCGAGATTTAATAGCACTTGTTCTCGCTTTCTCTCCCGGTCTCCCAGTGACCTTACTTTTTGTTCATTCTTTATTTTCCTGTTGATTTTGCCTGGTTGTGGTTCTGTTAAAAAAAAGCTGTCTTTCAGCTGTTTATCCATTTGCTGCCATGGTGATGCGCAGAAGGTTCTTGAGGAAAAAGCGCTATTTTCTGCAGTTGAGAGAAAAGGCGCTTCTATAAATAGGCAGTTGAATGATATGACCATGGGAATAAAGTTTACCCAGGGGAAAAAAAACACACACCCTTCCTTTTTTCCCCTCTAGAGCTCTTCTTTTTTTTCTTTTTTTTTTTCTTTTTTTTTTCTTTTACAAATACAGAACTGGTGGCTAACATCATTGTCCCCCTCAAAGACCCATAGAGACTGTGATAATAATATATGCAATACATTTTACACCTCTGAAACTTCATCTTTCCACTTGGCCACACCCATCTTGGCCCTGTGTGTGTGTGTGTGTGTGTGTGTGTGGCTGCACGCGATTGAAGCATTCATTTTGTACCACCTGGATTCCTTTGTTTGATCCAGTGTCTTGGGGCTCAGCCAAAGCCCGCTGGGTAAAAAAAATGGGGCTCTCCAAATGGAGAAATAACCTAATTTTTCTTTTCCTGAGTTTTGGTCTCCAACCAAATGCTCAGCGATGTGATTCTGTCCCTTCCAACTCCTTAATATCTATAAACACCACCTGTGTGCTATAATCTCCTGATTTTACTGTGGGGATTTTCTTTTTCTAGATTCAGAGTTTTGGTGTCATGGTTCTATTTTTTTTTTCAGTTTTTTTTAAATATTCTGAATTCAAGGTTTGGCATGTAGGGGTTTAGAGTTCTTCTTGAGGGATTTGGGGTTTAACCTTTTGGCATTCAAAGGATTTGGATTGAGGATATTGGAACCTGGGTTTTGGCTTCTGGGTTCTAGCTTTGGGGCTTGAACTCTTATGATCTAATGTTCTGTAATTATTAGTGGTGGTGGTGGTGGTGTTGTTATAATAATAATTATTATTAGTAGTACTCAGGTTTGGGCTTTTGATTTTGGTTTCCCCTGAAGTATTCCTCAAAAGCACAAACCAAGAACCCGTGAACGTTTTGGCTGCTTTGTTTTGTCTGTTTTTGTTTAATGTAAGTTTAATATAAGGTTTCTTGATTTAAAGTGTAGTTCAGCTGTGGGTTCTGAATTTCTGGATATAGTTTTCGGGTTCTACTTTTGGGTGGGGTTTTTGGGGACTTTGAATTCATAGAATTGTGGGTTCTTGGATATGGGGTTCTGTACAGCAAAAACCCTTAGTGTTGATTTAACACCCTGAGTGTTGAATATACACCCTACAGTGTTTATATAGTCCAGTTGGGCACAAATGAACACTCTGGGGAGCTTCTATTTTCTGTTTAAGAATTTTTGATTTGTGGCCTTTGGATTTCAGTTTAGTGCGTATGACCTCAGTATTGAGCTTATGTTTGGCTGGGTGTGGAAGGCTGGGGAGCTTTTAGTGGGACATGGGGGCAGGGAATAACGGAGGAGGGAATGAGAGAAATCAAGGGAGGGAGTCTGATCTAATCGCAGTAAGGGAGCAACACACTCCAGGCCAAAGCCCGCATGGTTTAAAGTCAGGCAGAAAGCTGCCATATTAGGAGAGAGAGAGCGAGCAAGAGGGAGAAAGAGAGCAAGAGGGAGAGAGACTATGACACTGCTTCTGTTTCACTGTTTCAATCTCCCTCACTCTTGTTCTCTTCATCCATCTCATTGAGTTTCTTCTGCAGACTGCTTTTGTGTACTCTCTTTACACGTTCTGTCTTTCTTTTGCATTGCTTCATTTAGCATTTTTTGCTCATATCCTTTATTAAAAGGTCATGTTAACCATATGCTGATAAATGTTCATATTCCAGTCACTTAACCTTTTTTGTAACATTATCATAATATATATTTTAAAACTGGCTACTTGCCTGTACTGTACAGCATTTTAACCAAAATGAAAGCATTCCATCAAAAAGCCACCCGAAAATGTGGCCTACCCAGCAAGCAACCTCATAAATGTTTTGCAGTGGACAGTGATATTTTCCACAAAAGCTATATTGTGCCTTGCATACTGTGATGTATAGATGAATAAATGTAGATCTGATTATTGGCACATGCCTGATAAGCAATACTACAGTGTGATTTAGAGAATTTAGTATATCATTTTCATTGCCTCCTTTCTAGAATGTGGAAATTGATTGGCCAGGATCACTTATGTTGCATATTTATCCTGAAAGATATTTGGCTAGCAGATATAAGTAAGTTCATCTGTGAGTTTGGGGTTTTTTTTCCCCCCAAAAATCAAACAAACTTGTTTTTGGTGTAATATGATGTTTATGCGGTTAACTCATCTTTAATGTTAGATTCAAAATACTGGATCCTTAGGCCACAACTTCCTCTGGTTATATTAGTCATGCAAAGCTAAAGGAGCAAAAATAAATTAATAAATAAAAATGAAGTAGCACCAATCATACACCAGTGTCTTGGCAAATGCATTTTGTTTAAGGAGTTACTTCTTCTGTCTCATTCAAACTCTGTATCTCTTGCTCGCCCTCTCCCTCAGCCTGTCTTGTTTCCATCATTATTTGGAGAAGAAATTGCAAACCAAATATAGAGACACTATGTTATGTTTGGGCCTCATAGCCTTCAGTGTATGTCATTGTGCATACACACCACCATGAGCATGATTTCAAACTGACAACTGACGTCAAAGTCAAGAGGCTGTCGGGCCTTTTTCTTATCAAATTCTGTCTGTGTCGATGTTTGCCTTTGCTGTTGGTCATATGCCTATAATCGGTCACACCATACACCAGAATATTCAACACAAGAGACAATAACATATTGACTTTGTATATCTGTAATGGATATTGTTTAGTAAAATGCCATAAATTGGCAACGAGAAGGTTCTGAGTTCTGCCAGAGCATAAGTATGTTAATGTTAGCTTGGTGTGTTAATCAAGTGCTTGTGGTTTTAGTTCTAGAACATGACAGCTTCAAAAACAAACTCAATGTGTTCTTACCGAATCGATGACATGAAGAAAAAAAAAATCATTCATTCATCTTCAGTAAGCACTTTATCCTAGTCAGTGTCATGGTGAATCCAGGGCCAAGCCTACGGGAACAGCATATCCAATCCACCTACTGGTATGTTTTAGGGAGGTGGGAGGACACCGGAGAACCTGGAGGAAACTTGTATAGACACAAGGAAGACCGTAACCCAAGCTAAGGATTGAACTGCCTGCACCTGTGAGCTGTTAACTTTTTTCTTACAGGATTAGTCTAATGTATCTTTCACCTACCTGACTCAAATGCACAAATATCCTTAACTCTTTTTATCAGAGCCCAAAAAATGGAATTTCCACCAGATTTGTGGGTGTCAGTGTTCAGTGTTGAATTTATTTGTGATATCACTCTTCACAGTAGTGGTTAATGGCTCATATGAAAGACACTCAGTGCTTTTAAGAATTTATAGGTTTTCACAAGTATTTCTTTTTTACCTTGCCTACTAGGTTTAAAATGATAATTTTATTGTGGCAGTTGTATACAGTGTTTTTACAATCAAGAGTTTCAGTTCAGTGTTCACTCTGTACCAGAGATAAAACAGAGGTTTGAATTATTTGCCCAGCAGGGGGCTCACACCCTTCCCATTTCCCATGGGCCTACTCACAAGCAGCTAAACACAAAGTCACGATACGGTACACACAGCAACCCAACAGTGTCTTGACTAATCTTATAACAGACTGGCGGTGGTAAAATAATTCATTTGTTTATACTGATGGAAAATGTCCAATAAGTTGATTTCCATTCTTCCGGTGGAATGGAACACCAGTGTACTTGCGAGATATCCAAAGACTCTCACTGTGAGAGTAATCAGATTCAAGTGTTCACAGAGCTATTATTCTTCTTTTAAGGATTATTCACAGTATGATCCTGCCCTTTCAATTGGATTTAAATTTTATTCAGCTACGTCTTAATCGGTTTAGTCTGTTCCAATTTAGGTGTGCACTTAAAGATTTTTTTTCCTTTTGAGCAGCCAATTTGATAAGAGATTATAAATCGCATGTACGCACCTAGCTACCTAGTGAACCATATATAGGCTTGTTTCTTTAAGGGAAGACAAAAACATAAATAAACTTGATGAATAAAGAAGAAGAAACACCAAGGACTGAGTAAAAGAGTATAGCTTACTTCGTACAGATATGAAAAGCAAACAGTTGTGATGACCTGAGGTGTCCTTTAAAAGGACAGTGGGTCACTTGATCTAGTTGTGTGATGTGCAATTAGAGTCCACAACGGACAGTTTCACAAGCTGACTTCTGTCTTTTTCTAATTAAACATGGACAAGACTCTCCTGTTCTCACATGATGATATGTGACTGAAATTGCAAACGACTAGAGACAGTTTTGTGCATGGCATGTATGCTAAAAACAATGCTACAAAAAAAATAACCTACAAATGATTTTAGAGATAGTTTTATGGTGCTTGCACCCCTATTAGTCCATTTGTCCACGTCTGAATCAGAGCAAAATTGATACTTGCTTGCTTGGCCTGTTTTGGAGGCTCCTTATATACTATGATTGTATACATCACTTGTCACGTTGCTATTAGCACTAAATTGCCCCTGTCCCAACTTTTTTGGAACGTGTTGCATGCATCAATTTCAAAATAAACGTTTATCTTCAAAAAAACGTTGTAGTTGGTTAGGTAAAACAACAAATACCTTGTTTTTTTAATATATATAAATTTTTTGTTTAAATACAAGTTGAAATACATTTACAAATCATTCCTCTTTGTTTTTTTTTTGTTTTTTGTTGTTTTTTAAAAAAAAGAATTTTCCATACTGTCCCAACTTTTTTGGAATTAGGGTTGTAAGCGATAACGGGAACTTATTTTGTGGGCATTCCAATATTGCAACATGTATCTATAAATGGATTTTACATTGTTAGTGTGTAGGGCTGTGACGGTGGCCATGATAACTGCACCACCGCGGTGGTGTCACATCACACCCAACGTTAATTTTTCTGATTTAATGGGCACTAAGACAAGTACAAAGTACAACATTTTGTTTACAAGTGTGTTAATAGTAATAACAGTTGCAATATTAAATTGTATTTATAGCCTACCATATAGCGGGAGATTTTTTTGTTAATACGCAATTTACATAATCATAATCAGACCTTATATGGTGTTGTCTGTTAGTTTGGTGTGGGTTTGTTTGAGCACGGCAAAATAAAATCAGGCGAATTCTGCTTTCACTTCGGGTTCTGCTGCTACGATGGATCTTGTTTCGAAACCAAATGTTACATCGGCGATTTGGGAACATTTTGGATTCAATCCTACCGAGAGAGGTGAACCAATAAATTTGGATGAAGCCAATATATCGGTTTTGTGGGGGGGGAAAGGCACGTCACCCAGCTGCTTGAAGAGTCTGACTTTAGTATATATCCCTCTGAAGATAGTCTCCAAAGTGAACAATTGTGCCATGTTTTTTTTCCAAATCATTTCCCTTTATAGTGAAAATTCTAGGGGTGTAAACCCCATGTTTCCACCTGACACAATGCAATTTTGATTCTTAAGGCAATGATTCCATATTTGACGATACCATTGAATCGATCACGATACAATTCAGTAGGATTCACATTAGTAGCCGCTGATCAACATTGGACCGACTTTGTTCAGAGTCTAGTGTAGAGGCCTATTATTAATTCACAAAAGTATCAGAGTTATTGCAAATCACCTTGCTAGCCTGTGTATGATCATTGCCTTTTAATTGATCCATCACTTCAAATCATCCAGTTGTTCCAACCCCTAGTAAATAGAGACTAGATTTTGGTTTTCCATGCCGCTCCACTTTAAATTCCACGTGTGTGTATGTGTGCGTGCTTTGTTCATGAGAATGTGCAGTTGAGCCATGTGCACTGCTTTTCTTTCTCAACAGACACACACATCCTGAACTTGACGTCTACAAGAAATGTTACAGCTTTTCTCTCCCTCCCTCCCTGTCTCTCTCTCCCGCTCTCTCGCTCTCTCTCCTGGTGATGTCATCCTGAGTTGATTTCATGAGACACCTTTAAGCATGCAAAGAACAGATGGGTGTTAAATGCCAAAAGAGATGCCATGCATCAATTGGACGTTAAGACCGTTGGCTGCGTGTTCCTCTTCGTCTTTTGGGGAATGGTGAACCCATTGCCTCTTCTCTTCATCTGTAGTAATAAGTGAGTGTATGTTCTAGCCAAGTCGAACCCAGGCCAAGCTCCCTAACTCTCATCCAGTGTGCCAAACATGTCTCTGCTCTTACTCAGCCCACTGGTTATTACCCACTCGAGTAAATACCACAGAACTACATGAGCAATTACAGGGTATGGGATGCACAAAAATGTAGTGAAAAGTGACCTTTTTCTGGAGAGTTTACAAAATGAAAGGTGTGTGTGTGTGTGTGTCACTGTGTAACAATGATAAGTGATTTGTACTTTTCTATTTGTATGAACTCATCATCAATCAGCTGAATGTGCCACACAGGAAGTGGACAGCAGGAGGCTGTCTAGAGGAAATTGTTCTTCACAGGAAGGCACATCAATGTCACTAAACAAGAGCTATTATTGGATTTATTAGGGCTGTAATGCAATGCCACTATCTGTATTCTTTTTTGTGCTCCTAAAATGTCTGTATCTGTACTCAGGCTTAGCTTAGAAGTAGAAGTGGCCAGACTTTCAGCCTGATCCATGATTTCTGCCAGTTCCTCAACCTCAGCTACTACTCTCGAGTTCATAATTGGTTTCAAATAGAGATGTGCATGAAACACTATTATTATTTTTGTTTGTAAGTGCCTGCAATATTAATTTTCTGGCAAATTTAGTTTGAAAAAGTATACTTACTGTAAGTCCAACGTGTAATGAACGCACTGTTAATGCAGTTGTAAATCAGTACGTAATCGATTCACAACAAACTATTTGACATAAGACATAACTAAATGTTTAATTTATATGTAGCTGTGATGGTGTTGCTTATATTGGGCTATGCTATTGAGTCGGTAACACCAATAAGAAAAAAATAATCACAGTTGCACAACTTGTGCACAGTCTTTTTTTTTTTCATTAGACTCCATAATTAATTTTCTCCTTAATTTAATTTTAAATGGAGAAACGTTATGCCTTCTTTAATGTGAAGTTAAAAGCTGGCATGGGTTGGGGGAGGAGGGTTGGGGTGATGCGTGTTCTCATAAAACTGGGAAGTGGGCCTCATGCGGGGGGGGGGGGGGGGGTTAAATATGCCTCATATAGACTCGTAGTGCAATTAAAAAATTTATTCAAATTATGAATAGAGGAATGATTTATAGAATAGTGTGTGAAAATTAATTAAAAGCGACAAAACCAGAATGAAGCTGCCCAACAGCACATAATGTCAATAATCATATAACAGCAGCCTAAAAATACGTAAGAGAGGACTAGTATTCAGTAAAGCAATAAGCCACATGCGTTACAGTTATTTCATCATGGGTTAGGGTGTTCTTAGGCATGACTCCAAGCGGTGAAATGACACAAAATGGAGACAAAAACAATATTATTAAATCCATTTTATTTATTATTAATAATATTCGCAATAACCAATTCTTCTGCCATGCAGTATAATTTAACAGTAAACTTTGGTTGCTAAGCAGCAGAATGGGCAAAGGTTAGGATGTTCAATGGACAGAACAAAATGTAACAGTTCTATTGGTTTAAAATCTGGCACATGAACACAGAATTAAGTAATGAAGCAATCACAGGTGTGCAGATAGCAAGGATTTTACAACAGCTTGGAATGTGGCTAGGCCAATCAGAATCTAGAATCAAAACTATCTGGTTTTTAAAAAACAGGAAGAAGATTGCAGCGAGTTTGCTGTTTTTGGTATCGTGATAATTATTAAGAAATACATATTCAAAGTAATTGTTTGTTTTTTTTTAACCACTGGGAAGAAGCATTGACATCAGGACACTTCATTGTGTGTTTGCTTTAACATAGCACATTTTAAACCAGTGTGGTGCGTTGAACTGGACAGAATGGACTTTGTTTATATCCACAGGGGACAGTTGATATGCTGGGCATATCAGCAATTATCATCAAAACAATAGCAAAGGCGTAACGTATGAAACTGACCTCGCAGCTGCAGGTGGCCAGTAAGGACAGGAATTTGGCACTCGTTGAGTTGCGCAGGTGCGATTTGGTTTTGGTTGGAGGATTTTTGGCAGTGGATTTAATACATGTTATTGATTGCTTGGTCAAGAACACCTGCAGATCTCAAACACAAGCTTCTCTCCTGAACAAACACATATACTGTACATCCAAATGAGCTGAGAATATAAACAGTTGCTATGAATTTTTTAAATCAATCTTTCAGTGCAGTCCGATAATACTATAAGACCGATATGTAAGTGAGATTTATTTAGTTAGTTAAACAGCTATACTGTATCTGACTGTGTATGATCTGGCTGCAAGGCAAATCACAGGTTTAAATTCATGAACTTGGTATATGTTATCAATTCTATAGCAACAACTAGTTATGCCCGATGCTCCACATATTTAAAAACAAACAATTAAATGTAATTGTTGATATGATGAAGTTGTCTTTGAGGAGACATTTATTTTTGCATTTTTGGAAGGAGTCTAAAGTGCAACAGTCAGAGGTAAAGCTGTAATAAAAAAATAATAATAAAAATTCTTGCCATTAGAAACCTATTAGAGGAACAAGACACTGTGAAGTATGATGTTATTGGATGGTAATCAGACACTATTGTGGTTTTTTTTTTCCTTACTGAATTAATTTGTTTATTCATTTGTCAAAGATATGTAAGAGACTTGCAATGAAGCAGAATTTAATCATACCATACAGTCTTATGAGTTTAAATAAGCATGCACAAGTTTAACTAATATTCTACAATATTCAGCACATGTGACGTTGTTATCCTTCTCACTATAAAACCTCATCATAACCCCTTGGATATTATTTTGAAACCAGCTCTCCTTTTTATATAATTTAGAATTTTCATCAAAACCACTGTCAAACTTATAATTACCATTTTCTGAAAACTCTGACTTGTCTAACTCGTACAGTTGCAATCAGAATGATTCAACCCCCATTGCAAATCAGGTTTATTGTTGCAATTTACAGACTTTCAGCTATTTGAAATGAACAAGTCAAACAAAAGCAATTGAAATAGTTCAACACAACAAATGCTTCAAGTGGTTTCCCCAAATTCAACTGAAAATGCAACTTATAATGACTTCTCCAGTTTCACAATTATACAATTATGGCAAGCATCTTTAGTACTTGGTAGAGCTCCTTTTGCTGTTTTTACCTGCTGCAAACGAGATGCATAGCTTCTGGCAGTGTTCCTGAGGTATAATAGCCCATTCCTCATGAGCAATGGCCTCCAGTTCAGTAATATTCTTGGGTTTGTATGCTGCAACCGCCGCCTTCAAATCCCACCAGAGATGTTCTATGGGGTTCAAGGTAGGTCACTGTGATGGCTCTGTAGAATCTTCCAGGACTTCTTCTGCAACCAAGCCTTGGTGGAATTTGAGGCATGCTTGGGATCATTGTCCTGTTGGAAGTTCTGATGACGCCCAAACTTCAGCTTCCTCACAGACGACATGACGTTTTCTCCTAGGATTTCCTAATACTTCAATGAATCCATCTTGCCTTCCACACGCTGCAGGTTTCCAGTGCCAGAGGATACAACGTGGCTCCAGAGCATCACCACACCACCACCATGCTTGACTGTGGACAGAGTGTTCTTTCTTTATTCTTCTTCCTCCAGACATACCGCTGATCCTACGTGCCGAAAAGTTCCAGTTTTGTTTCATCGCTCCACAGAACAGAATCCCAAAACTTCTGTGGCTTATTTATATGATTTTGAGCCGACTTTTCTTGTGCTTTTGGGTCAGTAATGGTGTATGTCTTGGAGTTCTGAACTGGAGGCCATTGCTCATGAGGAATGGGCTAAGATTCCTCAGGAACGCTGCCAGAAGCTATGCATCTCATTTACAGCAGGTCATAACAGCAAAAGGGTTCTCTACTAAGTACTAAAGATGCTTGCCATGAAGGGGTTGAATAATTTTGAAACTGGAGAAGTCATTATAAGTTGGATTTTCAGTTTAATTTGGGGAAACCACTTGAAGCATTCGTTGTGTTGAACTATTTCAATTGCTTTTGTTTGATTTGTTCATTGCAAACAGCTGAAAGTCTGTATATTTTGACAATAAACCTGATTTGCAATGGGGTTTGAATCATTTCGCAACTGTATAGCATAAACTGACAGGTAGCATATGTAATTTGCTCGCTAATGTTAAGCAATAAGAAATGATACAAGAGCTTACTTTGTTTAGAACATAACATACTTTCCTGTTTAGATATTTTAGTGCTGTTGTGTGCTTATTTTTAATAACACACAAACAACAACCTTAAAACCAATTAGTGCATGAAATGAAATTGCACGCTTGAATAATTATCATGCTTGTAAACACCAAGAAAAAAACAATTTTGATGAGCAGAATCACTAAACTGTTGACAAATTAAAATGACTCATGACTGAGTGGCAGGCCATTATGTCTAGCTGTAGCTCTCCAATAAACCTGTATGGTGCTTATGTGATGGGGGGGGGGGGAAGGTGTATATGTATGTTGGCTTGACAGCCAATATACCGTTATGCTTTATAAGCTTTATTATTATTATTATTATTATTATTATTATTATTATGAGACCAAAAGGTTACATGCCCCAAACCCAAGCTATCTATTTAGCACTACAAATCTTGGCACGCTATCTAATCTGTCTAATCAACTCTCAGTATTGTCACCCTACCAACAGTTGCATTCGGAAGTTTACATGCACTCATCATTTCAGTCATTTCTTTGAACTGTTCTTTTCTGAGGCAGAATGATTGCGCAACATACATCTTTAATAAAAAACAAGAATTTGGTTCACAAGTTTTAATTTATTTGTGGTTTTCTATAGTCAACACAAGGTCAAAATTATATATACAGGGTCAAAAATATACATACAACTAATATTTTACTGAATGTCCTTTAGCAAGTTTCACCTTGAGCAGATGCTTTTGGTAGCCATCCACCAGCTTCTGGCAGAATTCTAGTTGGATATATGACTTCTCTTCTTGGCAGAATTGGTAAAGTTCAATTACATTGGTTGGTTTCCTGGCCCTGATGTGACTTTTAAACACAGGCCACACATTTTCGATAGGGTTGAGATCAGGACTTTGGAAAGGCCATTTCAAAAGGTTAATGTTAGCCTGCTTTATCCATTTTTTGGGGGTCATTGTCCTGCTGGAACACCCAATTGTGTCTAAGTTTCAACCGTTTGGCTGATGGTTTGAGATTATGCTGAATAATACTAAGGTAATCCTCCTTCTTCACTGTTCCATCCACTTTGTGCAATGCACCATTTACACTGGCAGCAAAACACCCCAAGATCATAATGCTACCACCACCCGGTAAACTCTGCAAGCACTGACGTCCTACCTATCTATCTAGTTAACCCTACAAGTATTGGTACCCTATCTGTCCAGCTGTCTCTCTGTCAATCTAATCAACTCTAGAAATTTCAGCTATCTATCCAACTCTACAAGTATTGGCACCCTGCCTACCTATCCAACTCTACAAGTATTGGCACCCTACCTGTATGTCTCTCTTTCTTTCTTAAAACTGCACATTACCTTCAGATTTCAACCTGATAACTATTTTAAAAGTTCAGACTTGTGACAACTTTACCTGACTAGTTCAATCTTTTTTCTCTCTCTCTACATGTACAGAATTTAGTGTAAGGAGAATTTTAATACTCTGAAAGCATATCAAATTGTATTTTTCTTCCAGTTTTTATCTTGCATTGCCTCACATGTAGCCTCCCCGCCATTATTCTCTCTTTTATTCAGTAGAACAACAGAGCAGGTTAATCTGATCTGCGCCTCACACACGTGGGGTTTGTGTTAAACTGGGTAAAATCACATCAGGTGGATTTTGGGGAAAAAGGCTCATTTAGTTCTGTGTGACAAACACAGTAAACGGTGTAGCTATTCACAAAAAAAGCCCTCAGGAGCAAGGCAGCTTGGTGTGTTTATGTGAAAGAAAAGGAGAGCATGCAGTGAGAGTAACATTTAAACTTATTTTATCAAAAAAAAAAAAGGGTTTAAATGATGTGAAGGAAATGTATGTTCAATGTTAAATGACTGCGAATTTCCTCATGCAGTTGGTTCATTAAAAAAAAAAAAAACTTGCCATCAAGACATCTGTTGTAAACAGATGAAAATGCTAAATTCCCTGCTTGTGACACATCTTGGGGGTGATAAGTAAACTACTTTGAGGTGGGAATTTTTTCCTCTCAGCTCGCTCCCTATGTTAGTTATGCCACTAGTGTCATGCAATATGAAGTCAGCTAGTAGTACTAGGAAGGCAAATATATTATTACTGTCATATAGTATTTGTTTTTGGCTAATTGTTATATTAGAGAGAATTAATTATTTTGATGGACATGACTTGTAGTATGACAATATTATTTCTAAATACCTGATTCATAGCAATATGCAGCACTACATGTTCGAGTCAGCATATACAGATAAAAAACAGAAGGACATGGCTGTGTGATGTGTCATGGCATGGCATGCTGGTATAGGAAAATAATCAATGATGTGGTGATGTTACATGTTACAGTCACCACCCAGAAGTTGATTATTTTCCAATAACTGCAAGTCCAGAGTGTTTTAAGAATGACACGTTGTACTTTGGGGGACACAGTGGCTTAGTGGTTAGCATGCTTGCCTCACACATCCAGACATAGGGGTTCTAATCCCACCTCCGCCCTGCATGCACTTGGCAGTTTCCTCCAGGTACTCCAGTTTCCTCCTCCAATCAAAAGACATGTGTTGTAGGCTGACTGGCATTTCTGAATTGTCCATAGCATGTGAATGTGTGTGCAATTGTGCCCTGCGGGGGTTGGCACCCAGTCCAGGGTGTCCCCCTGCCTTTGCTCCAAGCTCCCAGGGATAGACTCCAGGCTCCCCCATGACCCTGTGTAGGATAAGCAGTATGGAAAATGGATGGATGTTGTACACTTGTTTTTTGTTTTTATCTATTTACACTTTATTTATAGTTACTTGTTGTGGAACATCTTGAGAACAAGCTAGTTGCTGTTATTACTTATGTTACATCAGCTGTAAACAGTTGTTCTCTCACTTTATCTTGAAGTTACTAAGACAAAAAAAATGTAGCTTGTTACTGAGAGACTACCAAGTGCAGCATCATCTGTCCTGAAGATTTTGCTGTGATGGAAACTTACAGGAACAGCTTTACTTCTGACTGTTATAAAGTGCTGACATTGGAGACTCCTTCCAAAATAAACATTTCCTTACAGACAGCTTCAGTATATCCATGATTATACACTTTACTTTGTATTGAATCATTTTATTATTAATTTTAGGTCGTTTTCAAACTTGTGATTTTTCCTGGATAAATCCCGGAAAAATTGTATGAGAATTATGCTTTATGTGCCGGCCTGCATGACTAAAAATCTTTTAAATGAGACCGACTCCTTTCAGGTATTCTGGCATGTGTGTTCTTGAGCACTGGTGCAACAAGAAAATAATATAACACAGCAAACGGATGAACCTGTTACCTATCATTTTAATGTGTTGTATAGGATTACGCAATCGATTCATGGATCAGAAGGAATACTTCAATGTGAAAGTAAACCTTTGATTATAAGCGCCTCCTCTGAACAAGTCCAGCATTCGTCCTGGTTACAGATTCGAGCATTTGGACGAAGTATGAAAACTTTTTTTTTTTTTTTTTTTTTTTTTTTTTTTTTTAATGTGAATAGTTTATTACTATACAAATGATAATGTATTAGAATCAGTGCTTCAATATAAACATGTCATTTGCCTTGCAGTCAACACTGTTGTTATAGAAGATTGTTGAAAGTTATTATAGAAAATTAATCAACACCTTGTGACTGGTCAGATTCAAGATTTTAACAGTGCTGTAATATATACAATGGTGCTTGAAAGTTTTTTTTAACACAAGTATTGGATTTATACACAATCTGTCTGACTGTGGATTGGTGTCCAAACTCTTTAGAGATGAGCATCAGCAACTCTTTTTCTGAGGTCCTCAGAAATCTCCTTTGTTCATGCCATGATACACTTCCACAAACATGTGTTGTGAAGATCAGACTCTGTTAGATCCCTGTTCTTTAAATTAAACATGGTGCTCACTCACACCTGATTGTGATCCAATTGATTGAAAACACCTGCCTCTAATTTCACCTTCAAATTATCTGCTAATCCTAGAGGTTCACATACTTTTGCCTCTCACAGATATGTAATATTGGATAATTTTCCTCAATAAGTAAGTGACCAAGTGTAAGATTTTTTTTGTCTCATTTGTTCTATTGAGTTCTCTTTGTCTACTTTCAGGACTTGTGTGAAATTCTGATGATGTTTTAAGTCATATTTATGCAGATATATAGAAGATTCTAATTCAAAAACTTTTAAGCGCAGCTGTATTTGTGTAATTCCTCCTTGGTATTGTAGTGTAAAGGTTTCACAAAGGCTCAGAGATGCTTTGGTACACAATGAGATAACATAACAAATTAATTAAGCTTAGATTGGCTTTCACTTGAATTCATACAACATTTTGTGTGAGATCAGGTTGATCATTATCATGTAATTTCAATGAATGTGACTTCACGTATCAATATACAGTTCGTCTACGTATACAGTTTTGGTAGTTTTTATTAAAAAAATTTACGAATGCTTCAAGTGCGGTTAATGATTTGTCACGCTATACATGCAAATAGACGACTGCTTGAAACCGTGGGCTCCATCCCAAATCGCGTACTTACCTACTATATAGTAGCCGAGATGCATGTATTTCTCCTACTACAGACCTATAGTAGGTAAGTACGTGGTTTCGGACGCAGCCCTGCTCTCTTGTTTGCCGTAAAACGGTTGAGCACTGCCGTGTGTGATCGTGTCCTGTCGCAAAACGCGGTGAAAACTCTCACACGAGGTTAATAGTGTGATTAAGGTATATGACATGTCTGTAATACATGTTGATAATGCGACTAAAACAGGAGTACTCCACACGTCTTAATTCGATTTGTGTTTACTTAGAGTATGGCCTTAATCAGATTAAGGTAATTAAAAAATTGCTGTTTACATGCTAGTTTCTTAATCAGAGTATTGTTTAATCGGGTTAATATTGGATTATTGTTGTCCATGTAAACGCACTGATAGTTAATACATTAGCCTTGTGTAATGTACTTTTATATGGCTCTTTCAGATTGATCTAGCATTTAACCTTGTAATAGCCTTCACACATGCATGTACTGATGTATGTTTGAGTTAATGTTTTCTAGCAGTGGTGATCACACCATTTCCTCAGGTATAATGCCTACTTTTTACACTTTCTTTCACCAAACACTGTTCCACTGAACCCTCTCCCACTATGAACTTCATAAAAAGTGTGTTATTTTGTGTCGTTTTACTTTTTGATTAGGTTTGCAGCCTGTGCAGCACCACTCAATGCCAGTCTTCTGCCTCTAGCATTGAAGGATTTGGAGTGCTGCCTGCTCATATGTTTGGCTTTCAGGCATTAGAGACGATGAGGAAGGCTTAAGGGCTTGTTTCATTGCTCGTCCAAGTGAACACGGGTGTTATTTATATATGCCTTCCTTTCTTCTCAGGTGTGGTCCATTCCTCAGGCTCCTTTGACCAAACTGCTGTCAATAATTCACCTTAAGTTATTCATTTGCAAGACTGTTTTCATTGTGTGTGAAAGAGAGATGGGGAGGAAAAAGAGAGGAGAGAGAGAGATGGAGAGAAACTAAGGGACAGAGGAAGAAACTAAAAAGAGAGAGCAAAAACAGAATGGGGGAAACTAGTGGATTGGGTTTTAATAACTGAAGTGTTGGGTAATGAATTCAGCTAAAACACATGTAATGTTATTAGTTATCTGGTTTTTGGTTTCACCACCGGGGGGGGGGGGGGGGGTGGGGGGGGGGGGGGGGTGGGGGGGGGGGGGGGGGAGAGAGAGAGATATGTTGAGCTTGGCTGAGGTGAGAGTGTCTCTTATGGTTAACTGTGATGTTAAACTGACTGTGTGCGTGTGTGCACTGTTACTGCTCAGTGTTACACTTCACTGGAACTATTTCTCGAATATTTATGTACAATACTCTTTTGTAAACATGAATGTGTAGCGTGTTCACATTCAGAAGTATGAATATAGTACAGAAATAAACAACTACAAAAGAAACGTGCAGCTCTAGACACTATTTGCACTAACCTGTCCATCATACCCCAGTATAGTGACGTCCGTCGAAATTCCCCCATTGGCCCTTCTCTATCATGGCCCCATATTAATAATCTCCATCTCTGAATTGGCGACATTACTCTCTCCTCTCCACTAATAGCTGTGTGTGGTGGGTGTTCTGGTGCACTGTTGCTGCTGTCGCATCATCCATGTGGATGTTACACGCTAGTGGTGGTTGAGGAGATCCCCCCCAGTACTATGTATAGCGCTTTGAGTGTCTAGAAAAGCGCTATATAAATGTAACTAACTAAAAAATAATAAGAAAAAAATCATACACCACAGAACAGAAGTGAAGGGGCTCACGTTGCTGTGGGGAATTGTGCTCATTCTCGCACAAGAGCATTAGTGATGTCGGGTAAAGAACCTGGTGCACAGTCATCCCAAAGATGTTCAGTGGGGTTGAGGTCAGGGCTTAGGTCACTCGATTTCTTCCACTGCAACCTTGGCAAACCGTGTCTTCATGGACCTCGCTTTGTGCACAGAAGCATTGTCATGCAGGCACAGGTTTTTGGTCTGTTAATTCCAGTGAAGGGAAATTGTACAATTGTGTGATTCCAACTTTAATGACAAAACACACCTTTCATATTTGAACACTTAAGTGGGTATTGACATCAAGTTTCTTATGACGCTGTAATTCCAAAAGCTTACTTTCCACACCTGGGCACACTGGAGGACCATTAAACACCATGTACACTAATAAGAACAATACATACAGTACATGTAGCTTTGTGTGTAATTTTCCTGTACTTTACAATACTACTGCTTACATCACGTGACACTTTTTTGTTTGTTGTTTTTGTATGGATTAGAATTCTTGAGCAAGTGTTCTTAAACTTTTTGGTAGATAGCGATACCCCTTTAACTGTAAAATAAATTTCATAGACATGCTCGGTATGAATTATTTCATGAATGTTATTTAAGTATGTGCAATAACATTAGCGCTATAGAGGGTTCTATTCCTAAACGTACATTATCGGCAGACTTATTTTTCAGTTATTAATGTTTGTATCAAACCCCTTCGGTTTCAAGTGATCAGTCAGACAGGCTAATAACTATAAGAATAAATGTACTGACTTTGATAATGATGGCTTGTGATTTCCACCGCTGTAGCAGCAACACCACCACAGACCCCTGGCTATGCTTGCTAACCAGAGCCCAATTTGAGAACCAGTTATATTACTGTCTGTAATCTAAGTCTATGTGTTCTGTTACAGTTTGGGATTTGAGAGATGGGTCAGGGTTTTATTTTGTCTTGGGTGTGTCTATGCTCTGGTGATTTCAGCTCTATGGACATGGTGTTACTTGAGTGTGCATGTGTGTGTTCTGCATATGATGTACAGGAGTAAGCACCTGTAATGGCATTCTGGGATATGCTGACATATACATACACACACACACACGCACACACACACACGGTTACAATGACGTTTCCATTCAGAAGTCATCTGAATAAATGTTTCTATGGCAACCAGTGTCGCATAGCAACCAGGCCTCCAATGGCGGTGTGTCGGTGGCTCGGGGCCAGTGGCTGTGGAATGCTGTGTGTGTGTGTGTGTTTGTGTGTGTGTGTGTGTGTGTGTGTGTAAGAGAGAGAAACACAGTCACTCGCTGACCCATAAAGCTCAGAATACTCTGTGTCCACTCGCCCTTGGAACATTCCAACAGCATTTTGGGAAATAATGAAAGTCATGTTTGGGGTGTGTGTGTGTGCGTATATGTGTGTGCATGTGCAGGTGGCTGGTCAGTGTGTGTTAGAGGCTGTCATTTAGGTTATGCTGGAGGATTGTGTGTCTCAGGCAGGTATTCCCCTGACACACACACACACACACACACACACACACACACACACACACACACACACAAGTGTGACTATTGTGTGCCTTTTGTTCCAAACAGAACACTGCACATTAAATACTATACCTAAATAGTAATGACACCAGTGGTTTACTGACACATGATTTAGTAGGCTAGTATGCCATTTGGAATACAGACCAAGTATTCCTGAC
>NC_071284.1:26398546-26408546 GCF_001660625.3 Ictalurus punctatus
CAAGGCAATTGCAAGTTCTCGATCACGTCTTGGGGGACACATGGTTACATGTAGTTTCCCACTGCAAGGATGATCAGCTGTCCTTCCTGTCACCCTGTAGCACCGTTTCAGGCGTCTTACATTACAGACATTACAGTTTATTGCTCTGAACACATCTGTAGTCCTCATGCGTCCCTGCAGCAGGCCTTTGGCATGTTCACACAGGTGAGCAGGAACCCTAGACATCTTTCTTCTGGTGTTTTTCAGAATCAGTAGAAAGGTCTCTTTTGTGTCCTAACTTATTGTAACTGTGACCTTAATTGCCTATCGCCTGTAAACTGTTAGTGTCTTAAGGACTATTCCACAGGTGCATGTGCAATAATTGTGTATGGTTCACTGAACAAGCATGAAAACATTGTTTAAACTCTTTCCAATAAAGATCTGTAAAGCTTATTTGGATTTTACAAAATTATCTTTAAAATTCAGTCTTCTGAAAAAGGGATGTTTCTTTTTTTGCTGAGTATAGATATAGCAAGATATAGCTCTCTCTCCATCTCTCTAACCGCATTATTATTATTATTATTTTTATTATTATTATCTATCCATCCATCCATTTTCCATACCGCTTATCCCACACAGCGTCGCAGGGGGCATGGAGCCCATCCCAGGAGACGCGGGGGACACCCTAGACAGGGGACCAACCCGTCACACACCCCCACCCACACACACACACCCATTCACACACTACGGACAATTTGGGAATGCCAATCAGCCTTCAGCGCATGTCTTTGGGCTGGTGGAGGAACCCCCTGAAGCATTGAGAGAACATGCAAACATCATGCACACAAGTCGGAATCGAACCCCAACCCCAGAGGTGCGAGACAAACGTGCTAACACAGATATTATAATAATGATAATATAATACACACTTTACCTATCCCCTTTCTTTCGTTCTTTTCATTTCTTTTCTTTCTTTTTCAGTTCAAGATAACTTTACAGATACTTTGCAGTGTCTCTCTTTCTGTCGCTCTCTGTCTTTCGCTTTCTGTCCCCCCCCCCCCCCCCCCCCCCCCCACGCTCTCTCTCTCTCTCACTCTGTTTCTTTCTCTCTATCTCTTGTTTTCAATTCCCTTCAGTTCGGTGCAGATTTACACACATTTGTTTTCCTTTAACATCTCTGTTTTTTGCCCTCTCTACCCCCTTTTTCCTTTCCCTTTCTCCACTTTCCTTCTTCTCTATCTCTTACACCCCCCCCCTTTCTCCCTCCCTTTCTCTCCATGCTCTCATTTTCTTCTTCACTCTTGCTCTCTCTCTCTCTGTCTCCCTGTCTCTCTCTCACTGACAATAAGCCCATTCAGCAGGTTGATACAGTGCAGATTTGGGTTTCTCCTCCCTCATATGGCGTTCACTACTTCTGAGCACACAGTGGGCGTGCAAGTCTTTCTCTCACACTCACTCTTTCTTACACGCACACACATGTGGTAGTTTATCAAGAGCTATAGCCCCCCCCCCCCCCCCCCTCCACCCATGTATGTCCCTGCAACATTGCCCTGTGTAGTTCCCGCAAAACAGGAGAGTAAGTTAGTGTGAGTGGCGCCCCCTGCTGACCACAGGAACCTTGTTGCTGTCTCTCTGAGATTCAGTGTTTGTTTACAGCCAGCTTTTAGAGTACTGCGACCAGCACACACTCCAGTACTCTCAGAGACATGGAGGAGACGGATATATATATATCTGTATGCGTGTGTGTGTATGTATATGTATGTGTGTTCGTGTGTGTATATATATATATATATATATATATATATATAATGATATAAACAGATCATTTTAGAAAGAAAAACACAGAGAGAGAAAGAAAAAGACAGAGGGAGACATTGGAGATGGAAAAAGTGGTGCTAAATGTGGACAAAGGGAACCCAATTAAACAAATGAGACAAAAATATTCTACTTGGTCATTTACTTATTGAGGAAAATGATCCTGTATTAAATATCAGAGTACTTTATCTACTTTTAGGACTTGTGTGAAAATCTGATGTTGTTTTTGGTCATATTTCTGCAGAAATATAGAAAATTGTAAAGGGTTCACAAAATTTCAAGCACCACTGTAGATATGAAGAACGCAAATTAGACAAAGATGAAGGTAGATAGAGAGAAATGAGAGATGACTGAGAGAGAGAGGGACTTGACTGCATCTGAGCAGAGAATGGACACGCTGCTGTCTGTGTGTGTGTGTGGTTTCGAAACTGCAGCTGTACACTTCTCTGCCATGTTGTGATTTAACTTGATAATGAAACGTGCTACGTGCAGCCATGCACTCAATCACACTCACTCACTCACTCACTCACTCACTCACTCACTCACTCACTCACTCACTCACTCATGCACGCACTCTGCACTGCACTGCAGTCATGTCTGACCCTAACAGGTGTGTAAACCCGTACCTATCAGCCGCTTGTCTCTCATTCATGTCTTTCTGTTTCATGTGAGTGCAGCATGGATCTGTCATTCATCCCTCGCTCCTGCACTCGTCTGTCAGCGCTCAGCTTTTCCATTCCACGTCCTGTTTTGACAGTCATAGACACACAACCTGCCCAAGAACTTGCAACTGCCTTTACAGACCTGTCTTCTCTCATGTCAGTCCAAACACAGCTTGACCTTACTAACTTTATGAATAACGTTAGTTAGAGACCTGTTTAGTGTAGCTACTAAGTGAAAGATGATTATAGTTTCCAGTTTAGCATGTCTACACACTCGCCTCAAAAGACATTCTGCTCAGTAATGACGAGCAATTTATTGTAATAACAGAATAAATGTAACATTTAAACAAAACTTTTAAACCAGATAAATATTATCATATGAATCACTTCTAATCTACAATTCATTCTTCAGATATGGGGCCACAAATAGGAAAAACTTTGTCTGTCTTTTACCAGTCTTTGTTTGTCACTCAAAGGTGCCTTGAGTAACGTTTTTAGGTGGTTTTGACATTTGAATGATTCCCGCCCTGTTCACAAAGCTCCACCCCAGGATCTACAGTGACCTGCTGAGTATAGTGTCTATAAAATGACTAACAGCTGAACGTACAGACAAGCATTCCGCACTGGAAGTCAGTTCTCCAAATAGGTTTTCTCAGTGACTTAATACACTCTGGGAGTATGAAAGGAGTGGAATGTAACGTGGTCTTTTGCTATTGTAGTGCATCTGCCTCAAGGTTTGAAGCATTGTGCTTTCTGAGATGCTTTTCAGCTCACCACAGTTATAAAGAGTGGTTATTTAAATGCCTGTCAGTTTGACCATTTTCCCTAGACCTCTCTCAATCAATCAATAATGCATTTCCGCCCACAGAACTGATACCAACTGTATGTTTTTTTTTTGTTTGTTTTTAGCACCACTTTGTGTAAACGCTAGAGGGTGTTGTGTGTAAAAATCCCAGGAGATTTCTGAAATACTCAAACCAGCCTGTATGGAACCAACATAAATGGCATGGTAGAGTCATTGAGATCACATTTCCCCCTATTCTGAAGATTTGAACATTAACTGAAGATCTTTACCAGTATCTACATGATTTTATACATCGCGTTGCTGCCTTTTGATTGGTTGATTTGATAATTGTATGAATGTGCAGGTGTGGATGGTTAGTGTTTATGCTGTTTGTAGAGAATAGTGAGAAAAGCAACATTTTGGACTTGGTCCTATTGAGAGTTACATGAAAGCTTGAAAAATGCAGAATCTACATGCCTGGTGGCATCCAGTCCCCGCCACTGGAAGGTTTTAAATTGACAATTTGCTTAATAAGGAGTTAAGAAGACATACTGTTCTGGATGTTTTATTTTCCCTCTGTCAGTCAGGTCTGTCTCATTTTCTGTCTCTGTCTTGGTCTCTATTTCTGCAAACATTTTTAAACAGCAGGGAGGGACAGGAAGTGTAAGATGAAATGATATGACTAAAGAGAAAAATGCACTGCAGCTCTTTTCTTTTGTTTTGTTTTTTATCTTTTGTGGCGTTGCGAGGCATTGAGTCTTATTAAGGATCATAACCGTAAAGAAAACCGCACAAAACACAATGTCGTCTTTTTTTTCTTTTTTTTTTTTTAAACAAAAATAATAAACTGAGTTTTCAGGCTTAATATTTTAATTTTTTCCCTTCTGGCCTTAAATCTTAGGCAGACAGCTGCGTGCACTGTGCCCTCCAAAGAACACTTCCCAGGCTATGACCCCCTCATGATTTATTGCTCCCAGCAGACTCTGCCTGGAAACATTGGTCCATTCCAGCTAGAGGAAGAACAGAGAAATGAAATCAGAGGCAGACTCGTTGGGGAGAGATGATTGGAATAAAGTTCAGTTACTTTAAACTAGCCATGTGCTGTCCAGTCATCAGGTTTATTATATTTAACATGGACAGTATTGTTACTGTGACCTAGTGTGACCCCTTTTGTTAACATTATGTAAGATTAATTACTGATCAATAGCTGATATCCTCATCATGGTTTTGTGTGGGTGTATATGTTTGTGTGTTTGTGTGTGTGTGTATGTATGTATATGTGTGTGTGTATATATATATATATATATATATATATATGAGAGAGAGAGAGAGATTTTTATATATGTGTGTGTGTGTATATATATATACACACACACACACACACACACACACACACACACATATATATATATATATATATATATATATATATATATATATATATTATTGCAAGGGATCATAAAAATGTTTTATTGCCCTCAAGTTATTTCGCGTAACTGATGTTTGCATATAGTTCACAAGACACATTAATAACTGAATTTACACAAATGAACCAGTTTAGATGCACTTTATTCTTAATACTGTGTTGTTATCTGGATGATCAACGAATGTTTTTATGTCTTATGATAGTTGTTCGGAATAATCGTTCAGGTCCAGCACATTCTTTGATTTTCCAGCATCTTCTGCAGATTTGACCCCTTCCAACAGCGGCTATATGATGTTTATATCCATCTTTTCATATTTAGGACAACTTAGAGACTACTATTACAAAAGCTGTTATAGGATATTAATTAATAATGGAGCGGTGTGATGCATTACCAGACAAAAGTTGCTCGTTATTTTTGCAATAACAGAATGTAACACCGTGTTTTATTCCTGTTGTACAACAGCACATGGGCAAGTGTGTAAATACAGATTTAACTTTGAATTCAGATACAGATCGTGTCATTATGTTACACACCTTATATGATCTCTTTCCCTTGGACTTTTCCTTATATTAACACATTAACTAACGTTTATTATCCTAAAGTCTAATCCAAATAGAGCCTTAGGTCATCCTTAATACAACCATGCCTTAGTTTTAGGATTGTAACACTGAGTTTAGTAGTGTAGCCTCGGCTGCTGAGGTGTGAACAATTCAAGCATGTTTTTGTCTTGCTTTTTTTGTGTGTATTTGGGCAATGAGAGGCAAATACATCCGTCTGGATATTTCAAAGCCAACCATTTTGTTTCTCCTTCATCTGCTTTTACGGTCTCTTATGGGGAATAAACGCTTATTTCTTGACTGCAAAAGTGTTATACATCACGATGGTTCCACATTGAATCCATGGATTTGTGGGGAGGATCAATTATCAGCCACATGTTTACATCTGTCTCATGCCAACCTCTCTTTTGGCACTCGTTTAGAAAGAGACATAACATTCCAGAGTGCGCTCACAGCTCATGATTCGGAAGGCTTGGCGGAATTGGCCGGGCCAAAACGACGTTTCATGGAGAAGAGATGAGAGTGAGCAAGAAGAGAGAGGAATGCTAAAGGCTTTCAGATAATAATCCTCCTCTCCGCTTTGATCAAATGCTGTGCTCTTATCGCGTTTAGGGCCTTTTTCCAATGAATGCTCAAAAGGAGGGTCTCTTGATAAAAACCAAATAGCTATAATTTAGAATGTGTGTCTTCCCTATGCTACCCTTTATAGCTTTTGGCATTACAGATTCAATTTTCCAGCGAAACCCATGAAGATTACAGGGACCATCATCATGTCATTCAGCTTTGTCATCATTGTAAGGTGGAGTGATCTGCTTTCAGCTGGGTGTGTAAAGGTGAAAAGGGAAAGGAAAACATCAGCGTGCACAAAAACACTGATGGATATTATCATCACACAAAGATGTCAGCACTCATTCAAAATATGTAATGTCTGTGTTCTATACTGCCAAGTTTGAAACTGTGTTTCCAGAAATTATTGTTCCAAATGGTTCCTTTTTTTTAAACTCGTGAAAGTAAACAGCTGTTAAATATAATAAGTTTTCCATTTATTATTTTTGAGTAGACAATCAAGGTTTCATTTATAATTATTGTTAGGTCTAGCTGAAGACAGACCACAAAACAAAAAAGTCAAGTGCCTTAGTGCACAAATTAGGGTGGTCCAACACTCAGAAGCAGTTTGGGTCAGTGTTCAGAAAATGTATACACGTATAAAGAACTTTTGAATTATTAAGTTCATTCATTTATCTTCAGTAACTGTTTTATCCTGGCGAGGATCGTGGTGGATCTGGGTCTGTACCAGGAACACTTGGTGTGAGATGGGAACACATCATTGGTGGGATACCAGTCCAATGCAGGAGTTACAAAGTTCTATCTAAAAATTGGTGGCCTTCAGAGCCGGTTTGGCATCAAACTTCATGCATATAGAACAGTGGCTTGTATTCTTGCCAGCAGAGTTAATTAGAACCTCTTAATTCCACTGTCTCTGGACGTATATTGTCGTTTATTATTTATTTATTTATTTATTTATTTATTTATTTTTATACGCGGTTAGAGTGTAAGGTCTTTTGTGTGAAGTATTGTTTGGAAAATAGCATTGTTGTCTCAAGTGACTGCTCATTCATGTGTGTGAGCTGCAGGTTTGTGTCTGTTTAAGGTTTGCTCTGAGAGCGTTGAGAAAAATCATTGATCAAGAGCATCATTCAAATCTTCGGCAACATGCTTTGGTTCTGAACTGGCTGCCGCTATGGCAACCGGGATGAAAGGTGTATTTGCAGCTCATCATGACCTTTCAGAAAAGGTTTTCTGATATACCACACACACACACACACTGAAGTTGGGCTGGAAAGCATTTCAGATGTTTTAAGGTTGAATATTCTGAGGAGGACTTGATGTAATCGAAAGGGCATTATCAGTCCAAAGTGCACAGTCATGGAGAAACTGAAACATTGTTGTCATGTTGAGAATTGTGTTTTCATTACATCCCGTCTTTATTTATGTGCCTATATAGTACTAATCAGCTTTCAATGTAAAGTGGGTGAGGCTAATCTTGGTCAAAGCCTGTATTACCTTTACACTCGCTAATCATAAGTGTGATGTCACTCGTTCCTCACACATGATTTTCACCAAATCTATGTGCTGTGCTGTCAATTGAACATGGTAATTTTATCATTTGCCAGGTTGAATAGTCTCGATTCCATGTGCACTGTTCTATCAGGCTGTCAGTTAAACTTGCTCAGTAGAATATTAAGACTTTATGTTGTTCCCTGTCTTGATCAGCTCTATCCTTTGCTCTCGACACCAGATAACTCTCAACACCTGTGCCCTCAAATACAATTTCCTACTTTATGTAAGAAGTAATACACTGGGGGGCATGTTTTTTTTTTTTTTTTTTTTTTTTTTTTTTTTCTCCATATAGTGTAATATACGAATAAAACACTATAGGATGTGCTGTTGTTGGAAATATTTAACTTTGGGGTGGTACCAGTAACTCATTAACACTCCAAAGTTGAATATTTTCCAACAGCACATAATATAGTGCTTTATTTTACAATTTGTTAACTACAGGGAGTCCATAGCTTAGACAGCTTCCAGTCCACAGGGAGACAGCTTCCTGATCTTGCTATGAGAATGATTATATTATTAATGATTATATGTTTATACTGTGTATATATAAATCTGAAAAATTCTGGTAGACATTTTGCTAAAAGAGTTAATTTCCCCTATGTATGGAGACTTTTGGGTCACTCTGTATTACAATTTATCATTTTTTAAAGAACATCCCTATTATCATTTATTAAAGAACATCCCACTTTTATTTGATTATAGTTATATTTAATATTGTGGAGCATCCATGAGACAAGTTAGTTCCTGTTCTAACTTGCATTATAGCAGTTTTAAACAGTCATGCTCTTGAAGTTAATGAAACAAGGGGAAAAAACACAGCTTTTCATGTGACAGAGAAACCGGAAAACACAGTCATGTCGTGTTAGAAAATTTACTGTTACAAAGGGCTGACACTGGAGACTTCTTCCATAAATGTTAAATAAATTATGCTTTATTTAAAATGTATAAATGATATGTCTTTTCTTATGTACATTTTGTTTTTAGATCTGTTTATTATTAAGCTTTTCTTAAATTTTGTGACGTGTCCACCATACAGGTCCATACATGTGAATGAGCTGTTACAATAGAAGCAATAATGTATGAGAACAAGTGCACTAATATAAACCTGTGATTTGAATTAGTCAGTATTTCTGTCATACCTGCTGTTTTAGAAAATTAATGAACAGCTTCTGATTTGAGAATTTAACAAGACTGTGATATAATCACTAATGAATTGGTAAATGGTCAGTATTGTTTTTATCCCTCCACATCTGAGTTGTGGAGGCATTATGTTTTCAGGTTGTCTGTCTGTCTGAGATCCTTGTTAGCATGATATCTCAAAAACAAGTGGTTGAATGTTAGTAGGATTTATTTGAAATTTTAACTGTACCCTGCAGATTAACTGATTCAGTTTCAATTGATCCAAACAGGGTCTAGGTCAAAGGCCTGAAATAGTTCTCCTTCAATAGCTGTTTGAAGTATATTTTAAGGGTATTTCTGGCATACAAATTAGTAACAAGAAGGACTAGGCTTGTTGGTGGTGGAGACATTGCTATCGCCGCCACTGGCGTCGATGTCGACTTGTTTGAGGCAAATGGACAACTTCCAGGTCTCCTCAGCTGAAATTGTTTGCGCAGTGTGATGCTTTTATTTTTTTGCATTCTGTTTTGGAACGAAGGATGAAAACAACCCTTTTTTGAATATTTAATGTATTAGCACCTTGGTGGTAACAGGGTAATGTGCTGTTTCCTGAAATGTGTTACAAATAATATAGCCATAGTAAGCTTGATATTACATATTCATATCAGGATGATTATGTAGCAATTTTGTCAGTTTATGATATTTGCACCTCACAGTTTAAACATTTGGGAAAACTATCATTTCTGAAAGCTTTTTCCACCGTGTCAAACTTTTTGGCTTGCCTTACTGCAAAAATAATAATACTGTAAGCATCTGTGTCTTGTGTGTAATCTAGGCAAAGTAATGGCACTTTAAATACCTCAAAAACAAGGCTCTTAAATATATAACGTATTTTCGACACATGCCTAATGTGCAGTGGTGCTTTCGTTCTCTCTGTGTTTTGAAGTGAGGCGTGAAAACAGCTTTTTTTTTTTTCTTTTCTTTTTTTTTTAAAGCGAATAACATTTTAGTGTCCTGACAATAATGCTGTGGCCAAAAATAATTACAGGCAATTTAGAGGAAAATGTTTAAAAAAGGAAGAATAGGTTCGAGAGACAGAGAGAGGGGTATGCGCATGATTTGCTGTTAGTACCATGTGTAATTTGGTATTTAGCCCAGTTTCTTATAGCTTGCATGAACAATTTGCTGTATTAATAACCTGTGTATGTTGCATTCATAGCATTCTAGGTGCTGCTGAGTCACTACAATGTGTTTTGCTCCTGTATTCATAAGTATGTGTGGGTGCTGCTTATGAATCACGGTTCCAATGTAGCCTCCCTTTAGCACATATTATCATCAGGTTGCTGGAAAAACATAGAGCAAATCGCTTGATCTGACATCCATTGGTCGAGACTGTAGTGTAATCAGAGTTCAGCTGCTCAGAGCCGCTGCTGCTGATCTGCTGCCTCTTATTACCAGCTGAGGAGAGAAGAGGAAGGCTGCATCTCTCCCTCCTTCCTTCTCTCTCACTCTACTCCTCTTTCTCTGTAACACTTG